>NW_017308792.1:93458-139333 GCF_000935625.1 Nanorana parkeri | reverse complement strand
GCCTGAATGAAATTTTACCAGAAAATTGCATGTGGGGGGTGGGGGGGGGGCTAGCTCCCCCATGTATATAATGCCACCTAATATCTGTGTTTTTATGTGAAATATCTCTGTAATTATATGAGATCTAACGTTGAAACCACTTGATCATACCGGATCTAACAAATATCTTCCAAAATTTCGAACTGTTTGGTCAATTTTTTTAAAGGGGGGGCTGATGACGGGTTAGCCCCCCCTGCAAATAACTGTTAATATCTCTATTTCTGTGTGAGATCTAACGCAAACAACAGAGATCTAACCTGATCTAACAAAGATCTAACCAACTGCATATGTTTTGTTCAAAAATTTTGATATGGGGGGCCTAACCCGGCTGAGGTCTAGAAATGGGCAAACTAAGCAAAGTTCAGTTCACTGAAAATGCTTTTTGGTTTTTCATAGCCTGTATTATGGCCAATTTGCAAGCTTTTGGTAAAAAAAAAAAGGGCATGAGTAGCTCGGCCCTTTCATGAGGGATCTTTACCAATGCAAAAAAATTGATTTCAAAATACCATTCAGCGGGGGAGGGTCTTTTAATTCTGCTTGAAGCATATCATTAAAGATACAAAAATACTTACCCCCAGCAAGGCACTTTGCCCCAAAGTTGATGCACACAAAGGCTTCCGTCTCACATCCCTGGCTAAGTGGATGTGGGGGTCTGCGGGAGGGGGGGAAGCTTATCAAAATCTGGAAGCCCTACTCTGGTTCCTCCCTCTACACCAATGAGTAAATAGTACAAAGTAGCCATTGTTACTTATTCACAAACATTTTTTTAGATAGTAAATAAAATATATACAGCACAATATATATTATTCAAAGTCAGTTAGCAATACAGATCCAATGACGAACACTGTGAGCGATGCCCCGAATACCTGCCATCACAATGACCCTCCACAATGATAATACTGCCCTATCCCTACTCCCATCACAAATGACAGTCCCTGGGTGACTGCTGAATGTCAACAAACCGAACAGAGATGATGGGTGATGTAATTGAACAAATATGGCTTTGGTCATATTTGGTCAATGACGTCGCTCGGGATTCCCGCTGACTTGTTTACAATTTGAAACAAGCCAGCAGGAAGCTATCATTTAGTGGCAGTAGTGATACCTCTGCTAAATGGATGGCTTCATGTTGCATCAGCCAGAGGTTTAGGTGGGCGATCTGGTGAGTCTGTTCACTAGTTCACCGAGTATGAGTTTGAACCCAGCTCAAAGTTCACCCAAGCTGATTACCAATGTCACCGGGAATGAGAGTAAGGGTAAATATACAATTTTTAATTGCCACCAGAACAGGACTAGAGGGGAAATCTTCCAATGGGCACACTTGTTCTCATGATAGCCATCTAGGTGGGGATTTCACTCACATTGGAAATATATCTCCTCATTTCCTGTTGAGTCTACAGGACAAGATGTAAAGAGAAATTTCCCTAATGAGATAGCAAAAAAAAAACAACGTTCCTCATTCATGGTGTCCTCGTTCATGTTGGATTTCCTGTTGCTTTCTGTTCTGGTGACCAGGACCAATAGAGAGACTGAAGTTCTCTAGCTGGGACACAGACATAAATAAAAACTTGACAGGGGTTCCAAGGCTGGCCATACATCTATACATTTTCGATCTAAACTTTTCGTTGCTGCAAAGAACCCTCGTTCGATTCTAGCTCAAATAGCCCATCAAGCACAGACAAATGTCAATTTCGATAATTGTTCCTTAGCAACACTAACTCACCAAATTTTGTCAATTGACGGAGCGAATTTTCGTTTGCGCATGTGCAGTGTTCTTGCTGCGATTTTTTACGTACGAAAATGCCATTAATCCATCGATTTTCGTTCAAATCGAAAAAAGTTTTCCAGCCTCACCCTTCAAGAAAAATCGACCAGGATTACAATCCGAAAAATCGATGGTGTCCCATGAACTGTTTAAATTTCGTTCGAAAGACCATTCGTGGAAGATTCCCGAACGAAAATCGAAGAGTGTATGGGCACCTTAAAGGAGAACTATGAGGTGAGTGATTTCCAATCATCCTCATAGTTAGAGCCGACCTGTGACAAAGAAGCTGTCACCGGTCAGCTCTATCGATCAGGAGGTGAGCAGAAACGATCCGCTCACTTCCCGATCGTCTCCCTGCAGTGAGCGGTGACTATCAGTCACCGCTCTCCGCAGGGATTACCTCTCCAAACTTCCAGTGCTGAGTGGAGGAATGAACTGGGGAGAGGACGATGACAGATGACTCGGCCTCTAAATAGGCAGAGTCAGCTTTCACTCATGTAGATCTTGACAGTATTGGGATCCGTCCTGGCTGCAACGCTCTCAGTATATTGATATATACTGAGCTTTGGGTCATGGGAGGAGGTTAGTATATGTCCTCCCGTGACCCTAAAGAAAGCTATGGGGAAAAATACTTACCCCATAGTTCTTTTTTAAGCCTTCAACACTTTATCCAGAGCGAGAAAAACAAATTTCGAAATCGCAGGTGCAGATAGTGATCAAGACACGAGGGTCATACCAAACTTTGTTATTCACAGTCACTTGATATGCATAAGGCTGGGTTCACACCTATGCGCATAAATCAAGTCACATGTTTTTGGGAGCAGATTGTAACTCATTGATGTTAATGAGCAAATGCGCGTTAAATGCGCACAAACATACACAAACATGTATTTTCAAGCATTTCCTATTGAGTCTATGGGGCCAAAATAAGCTGTACTATGTACTTTTAACAGCGACAGGAGTTTTGCTTATTGCGACAAAACGCTAAGGATGTGAACAGGGCCATAGAAATAAGTGGGATTTTTTGGGGGGCATTCTTTTTTGTGCAGAGTTTTTTAGGACAGAAAAAGCACTACAATATGCTTAGTGTGAACCAGGCCTAAGAAAGGTTAGAGAGAAAAGGTTTTGTACTATTTGCGCCTCTCTATAAGTCACTGTGGAAAGTGCATTGTATAATAAAATAAAATATAGGGCATTACCAGAACCCCTCTAGAGTGAGCAAAGATCAGGTTCACTTAAAGCAGGGGTGGGCAGCTAAAAATCCTAAAATGGTTCTGCCTCTGGGAGTCATGCCTGTAACTGTCAGTCTTGCAATGCCTCATGGGACTAGTAGTTTTACAACAGCTGAAGGGCCGTAGTTGCCCACCCCTGACTAAAGGGAACAACCTGAACAATCTGATTGGATGCAGGCATTGTTCAGGTATTTTGAGAGCCAGCGGGGTCGACTAGCAAGATACTGAAGCTTGGCCCAGTGGGAGATTCCTCCATCCACACAGTGTAGCGTAGATGGAGGAATCTGTTGCACTTTTTCCATCTGACCATAGAAAATCTGCAGATAATCTATTGTTGTATGGTCAGCTTTAGAGATACCAAGCCTGCGTTGGATGATTGGCAGTTGGAGAATTAAGGTTTTATCCAGCAATTCATTTCTGGCGCTAGTTATTTTACAATAAGGTTTTTTATGTGAAACTGCTGCCAATATATTTACAAAAATGTTTGGAAAAGGAGTAACAATTCATGCAAAGAAAATTAAGTTTTAAAGTGAATCTGTCTATGCAATGCAAAGCAACGGGTTAACTTACCTGGCGCTCTTCCAAGCTGCACATACTCACTTTCCCTTCACCCGCATTCCTTTCTGTTTAGCCACCAGGAGCACAGAGAGGAAGCCACATATAAAGCCCAGACACAACTCAGAACTAAAGCTGGCATACACCAGTACACTCTCGTTGGAAACATTTTTAGTTTTCTAGCTGGTAATGGGGTTAAAGCAACAATCAATTTCAACCACAGTGCTGAAAAAAATCGAAGGAGTGAGATGGAACATTTTTCATAAATGATTGAAAATCAAACCGTGAATGTAGTTTTCATTCAGGAAACTCCAATCATTCCAAAATTGAATGTTAGTCCCCATTCACACCTAAGCATTTTGTCACTCAAAGGTAAGTGCGACAAAATGCTCAAGACAAAGAATCCCATTCATTTCTATGGCCCCTATTCACACCTGAGGGTTTTGTTGCAAGCAGTAAAACACCTGTTGCTGGAAAAGTACATGAGCTACTTTTTTGGAAGATTACAACGCTTGATGGTACTGCAGATTTCAATGGGAAACTTTGTGTGCGACAAAACACGCAACAATGTCCAAAAGAAGTCACCCGCACTCCAAGGTCCAATGTGCTGAACGCCTCTTTATTCAGACGTTATACAGACATGGTGGCACAGTGTAAAAGCAACGATTCGGGACCGAACATGGTCCCTTCATCAGGCAAAAATAGTCACTGCGTGCGGGTGACTTCTTTTGGACATTTCTGTGATAACGTGGCGCCATCCACAGGTCGTACAAGCACCCATCTATCTTATGGGATTCAGGAGTGCTGTGGATTACACATTACTGAAAACATGCAATAAAACGCTTAGGTGTTAACAGGGGCCATAGAAATGAATGGGATTACTTTAGCGTTTTGTCACGTTTAGCTTTGAGCGACAAAATGCCTGGGTGTGAGGTCTGGTGCACGATTCCGCGCGGATTGAAGTACGGTCAGGAGTCGCCCAGATGTGCTTCAATCGCGCTGAGTGTGCCATTATTTTCCAATGGCACCCCAGTCGCGCCGGGTGGATCGGTTTCCCCGTGCTTCAGAACCCGAAAAAACTAAAACAGCTGTGCATCCTGTATCGCAGAAAAAAGATGTGTTGGTTGCATTAGTTTTCATTTTTTAGGCTTTTTTCTTTTATTTTCACCTGGTGATTCAGGCAGTAAATCTGTTATTTTTGAACTTAACAAACCAAACTGCCCATCAAAAGCGACAGCTAGAGGGTTGAGACAAACCATTTAACACTGACAAGGGTGCTTACAATGGTCAGTTTTTATTAATTAATGTAAAACCTTTATTCCAAAAGTAAAAAAATAAAAATAATAACTGTTGCTGTAATTGCTTAAAAGGTGTTAGCTGGAGTTCAGCTTTAATTTGTTAAGTCCATCTCAATTTTAAAGAGCATTTAACAGAACCCTCTCCAAATGACATTCTGCAGTTGCTGACCCGCAGGTAGACAGGAAGTGGCTGTACAGAGGTTGCAAAAGACCAACAGTGCTGATATGTAGCAAAAGATGAAAATTATAAAATTATAAAGATGAAAAGTATAAAAAGAAATGATTCATGCTACATAGTACTTTAGTGAACTAATGTAAATGTGATTGAGTTGGGGCTAACATCTAGTACCTTGCCTCCTGCCCCCACCAGGGCACTTTTAACATAAATTATTGACTATGGCAGAAAGAACCACTCAGAGGTGGGATGTCTGGATGCTTCTCTGCACCCAGACACCACATATAATTATTTAAAATGTCTGTAGGAATGTTCTGTTTGATCTAATTAGCGAGTCTCTGCATTTCCAAGTCTTTTCATGGAAATAAATTCCTATTAAGTGCTTTCCCTCCATTCAGGGGTTTGCCTGATGTTGGAAGATAGATGCTGACCTTTATTAGCATGACTCCAAATAAATTGTGCCAGGCTTTAAAAAAAGAAAATCATGTTAAAGATACGTGTAGTACTGCTAAGACCCCCCGGGGCCAGTGTGTCATGCAGAGTAACATTAATACAGACAAACAATAGATGTTTTGCTGAAACATGTAGCTACGCATTCCTCGTGTCCCATGCAGGAATGACAGGTATGTAAACCAACAGGATTCTATGAGGGAATGTTTCTGCTGCCTCCTTCTATGCATGTAGCGGCCTGCGCTCCGCTACAAAGCCTCCCTGCCTCACGCCTCTGTTTCCTAGGCACTGTACCCCACCAGTGCTTGCAAATCCCCACTATCAGTGTTTTGGACCAGTTATCTATTGTATATATTATAAACAGACATAAAATGCGTCATTCGGCCTGCCTAGACAATAATGAACTCCGTGAATCTTCCACGTGCGTCTGCCTGCCCCGCTGGTCTTAAGTGTTAGCGTCTGTAGCTTTTCAAGTGTGGATTGTTTACAGGTTTAGTCAGTGTCTGGCGAGAAAAAAAATATAATATTGGTGTTTAGTTATTGAAGTGAACCTGTGCTTTGTACATGCAAAGAAAAGGAACAGGTTCACTTTAATGCCAGCTCTTGCAGCTGCACATACTCACCATCCCTTTGCTCAATGGCCGCTCCACTCATCCACTGATAGTGAGGGTAAATTAGTCCTATGTAAGAACCAAGTCATGACATGGAGCTTACACAGGACTGAGTAAGGGTTTACCCAGGTAGGGTTTACCCAGACAGTCCGGATTTTGAGTCCTGTATGTGCTCTGTCTGGCAGTGGCGGACCTAAGGAACAAAGGGCCCTGGTGCAAGATTTTTTTTGGCCCCCCCCCCCCTTGTACCGATCCGGCGCTGGGATTGTGCCGGGCCCCCTACAGGCAGATTGCCCTGGTGCGCCCGCACCGCCTGCACCGGCGGTAGTTCCGCCACTGCTGTCTGGGTTTCAGGCCAGCTGAAACGTGGACACAAGATGTCACGATGTCAGGCAGACAGGGGAAGCTCAGGGTCCTAATGTTCCAACTTGAGTGCATGGAGGAGGTACAGAACATGGAGGGACACTGGAACTGGGAGAGGAAGGCGGTGTCTGACACATGGAACAGCACCCGCTGAACCCCCCACGCTACCACTGCTCTGCCACTGCCTCAGGCAGCATATAGGGTAGGGATGGCTTTGCCCATGTGAGCAGCCAATCACCAAGCACCATGGCTGTCACATGGGGAGGAAGCGGGTGTAATATGCTGCCCCACACCTTGAAGTACCATGTATGTCACCTCATGTCCCCAGATGAACAAATCAGTGGGGGAGAGAAAGTAAGGTGAGTATGTGCAGCTGCAGGAAATAGCATTAAAATCATTTGCCCTGAATGGACAAAGCACAGATCCACCAAAAGTGAATTGACCACAACCAAGCAGCTGTCATCGTTTTGTTAGGAACTTGCTTTGCTTGATTGGTTGTCATTCACAACTACTTTAGATTCTGCCCCAGTTTTAATAAATTCATCATCACAGAATTCTAGATGCCACACTTGCAGGGCAGGTATGAATTGGTGCAAGCATGTAAGGAAGGTATTAACCTGGTACAGGACATACACATCCCACAGATAAGGTTATAGTTCAGTTTTGGGGTGACAAGGTTAACAGTTTAAACCTTACCCCAGAACATTTTTTTAAGTTTTGGATAGAAAGGGGGAACAGTTGCATTTCTGTCATGTTCTCATTTCTGTCTGTGACAGGGCTGAGGACATTTTCCCTCACTTCCTGTCCCTGTGATGCCCATATAAAAATTTGGGGTGTCAGATGTCTTCAGAACACGATGCACAGACAGCAATGAAAACATTGGCCGAAGCTCTGACTGTTCTCCGCTTTAACACAGATGTATTTTGTCTGTGTAGTTGTTTGGGTCATTTCTTTCCTGACAGGAAGTGGTGGAAAATCACAAATGGCAGTAAATAACCTGATAAAGATTATAAACTGCTTTATCTAGGCTTTGAAATGATTTTAACTTAGGCCTTATTCACACAGGTGTGCATATTCGTACGGCGTGTATACCCGTACAGAGACCTGCTCCCTAGGGTTGCCACACGTCCAGTTTTCAGCCGGAGAGTTCAGTTTTGGAGTATCCAGCCACCGACACCAGCAATTCCAATTTTCTAACAGATGCGGCTGCCGAGGTCCTTGGCAAGCGCAATCTCGGGAAGCCGCATCTGCCTGATAACCGCATCTAAACAGACGCAAGCCGCCCGCAGCTCAGAGGAAGATCTGTAATTGCCTTCTCCTCCTCCTTCTTCTCCTTCTCCGGCTCCCTGACACTGTGCTGCCTGCCTGTGGACCCCTGGTGAGCCCCCATAGCCCAGACAGCCCACCTGAGAGCTGCACATCCCACCTGCGGGTTGCAAGTTCCACTTGAGAGTTGCACAGCCCACCTGAGAGTCGCATAGCCCATCTAAGAGTTGCACAGCCCACCTGAGAGTCGCACAGCCCACCTGAGAGTTGCACAGCACATCTAAGAGTAGCATAGCCCACCTGAGAGTCGCACAGCCCACCTGAGAGTCGCACAACCCGCCTGAGAGTTGCACAGCCCACCTGAGAGTCGCACAGCTCGCCCGAGAACCGCACAGCCCATCTGAGAGCCCGCACATCCATCTGAGAGCCCGTGCAGGTCACCAGGCCATCAGGGCGCCAACCTAGAACAACACAGAGTATGTAGCTTCATATTATTTTGTATTGCTGTATAATGTATTGCTGGGAATTGTAGTCCTCCATAGACTGTCTCCTTACCCCCTCTCCTGGCTGTCTCTTCTTGCTTTTTCTCCTGGCTGCCTCTTCTCACTTTCTCCTCTATATTCTCAAGAACAAAATTGTGGTGCTAGAGGCAACACTACTGCTCCCAGAGGGGACAGGTGCAGTGTGTAATTGCATGCAGCTACCTGTACATCCCTATGAGTGGATGCGACTTCGCACAGGTACATGCTGACCTTAACCTGCACATCTGTACAGGTCCAGATGGCCACACTTGTATGCATGCAGTTTGGCCATATACTGGTGGTTTTTCTTACACCCCCCGTGGGATGGCTGCACTGTTTGACTGACAATTTTTGGCCCAGATCCTTTGGCAAAAGTCAATTGCCTGCAGGGCCACACACAGCTCAGTCAGCAGGACTCGGACAAAATTCCAGCAGTGTATGACCAGCTTGAAGATAGGCTGTGAAATTTAAGGGGTAAATCTAGAATTTTATACAGAATCATACAAAACTCGAGTCATGGGTGACCCTTTCGGCACCACCCAGCTCAACCAAAGTCCAATTGAAAATCAACTGAGCTGAGTTAAAAATTGTTGGCTTAGCAGTGACTACATCCAGTTAGATACAGTCACTGTTCAGGTATTTATACATCAGTAGGTGTGGCGGACATCTGAATACAATAGCCGGCAATGGAGACTCCTCCATCCACACAGTTTAGATGGGAGAGATGGCTAACTTAAAGGTTTGGAGGAGTGATAGGGTTTATTGTTTTTCCATGAGTCCATGTATTGAAGCTATTGGATCAGAAAGACAATCAGGCAACTCTAAGCCCCACGTTTCCCTGGTGACAGATTACTTTCAAAGAATGTTAAAAATGCATGCCCTGGGAGCCTTTCTAGGAAGTCCTTTGCTTGAAATGCGGCTGGACTGACATGTGAAATGAGGTATTTTCCAAAGGCTCAGCCTGCAGACCGTATAGCCTATGGCCATGAAGGGTAGAATATTCCATGACGTGGTGGCTAAAAGTGAATGTGTGATATCACAGCCACTAACTGGGACTGATAATTGTGACAAGGCAGCAGCTCAAAGTTTGTCCAATTTCTGTTAAAATTTGAGCTGTGGGTGGCCTTGCCAGCACTAGGGGCGAGCTCAGGTTCGGCCTGCACCCAGTCCACACTTGAGCTCCTCCAAACCCGGAAGTGCCATGGGGCCACCCGCTCAATCAGCTGCAACCCCAGGTATTTCCCGTACCGCAGCTGAACATAAACATAACGGTAGAATGCTTGTGCGGACATCATTGACGTTATATGGTCACATGGCCATATTAGGTAAATGCCATTGAGAAAATATAGTGATGCGACTATTAAGATTTAATGATGTCAATGCATCCCACCCCTTTTCTTACGTGAAGCTGCTGGTGGGGAATTGACCAGCCACAGCTTATCATGTGGCAGCAGAAAGATCTTCTTCCATGTTCGGAAGAGCTGAAATTCGGACTGCGTTCAAAATCTAAACATCATCTAAGTGGGTGGATATTTGTCAACCAAACTTTGACTTCATCCTAATAGATACACTCACTGTTCTGGTATTCAGGCAGCCATGGGTGTCACAGATGCCTGAACACAATAGCCGGGAGTGGAGATTCTTCTGTCTACATCCTGTTTAACGTGGATGAGGGAATCAAGTGATTTTCTGCAGGCTGATAAGAAAAAATCTATATGTCTATGGCCAGCTTTCAGCTCCTGTTCACACCTAGTTGTTCTGTCGTTCAAAGGTAAGACTGACAAAACGTTCAAGACAAGGAATCCAATTCATTTAATTGTCCCCTGTTCATACCTAAGTGTTTTGTCAAAAGCAGAGAAACTCCTGTCACTGGAAAAAGTACATGAGCTACTTTTTAGCAGATTACAGTGCTTTTTGGTCCCATAGACTTCAATTGGAAACACGTGTTTCAAGCAGCTATTTTCCGGTAAAGTCTATGGGGCCGCTGTAATCTGCCATAAAGTAGCTCATGACCTTTTTCAAGCGACAGGTGTTTTTCTGCTTGTGACAAAACGCTTAGGAGTGAACAGGGGCCATCGAAATTAATTTAATATCTTGTCTTGAGCGTTTTGTGGTGCTTAGCTTTGAGAGACAAAACGCCTAGGTGTGAACGTGGCCTTAGGATTCAGATCATTCCTAAAGTTCAACTTTACGAAATCCCAGGCTGTGAAAAACGTGAGTTGCAGTGCCATGTGCTGGAAAAATTGTGCTTATCCAATTTTTGGTCTGTTTTGTTGCGTTGGCAACCCATTTAAATGAATTGGCTGCTTTAAGCGATGCACACACAACATGGCATACTTTAATACATTACAGCAGACCTTTTAGGTATGAATGAGCCCTTAATGAAAGATTTAAAATGATCAATAACAACTTCTGAAGTTACGTTAACATGGTAAAGCTTTGAGAATTTGGAGGTTGGGTTTTGATCTACTCTTACCAAGCTTTGTGGAGGGCTCCCTACACAGATATGAACCAGGAATAAAAAAAACTCTCCACTCCAATGAACCAATAGGAGCTTTCCTTCTACAAGGGTCCATTGTTGGGATAATGCCAGGGGTTGGGGCACACAGACTCAATATCTCTTTCAAAGATTGTAAATCAGGACCGGCTACAATGATTGGCTAGTACTGTATAGGGATGAGCTAATTTGCATATAACCAGTCCAACCAGCTTAAAAACTAAGACAAGAAATTGTTATATTTTGAGATTTACAAATCTCTGTATAAAGCTGGGCACACGTGTTACAATCTGACTTTAGGATATTTTTTGGATTTACCCAACAACTATGTAGTACAAGATCCTGCCTAACTAGGTACAAGTTAAAGCCCATCTTTGGGGCAAAGAAACAAAACCCTTGCAGTAAAGTAGCCCCTCTGTAGTTTTGTTTGCTTTAAATAGTGTGCTTAGGCAGGCCCTCAAACTACATAGTTGCTGGTAGATCTAAAGTTGACCATACACATTACAATCTGGATGTATAAACTCCAGATCTATCAACAACAATGTAGTGCCTGATTGGATACAGGTTAAATCATTTTAGGTAACCCTCACATAACAAAGTTCTGATAAATCCAAATGAAAATGATTTTTTACAATCAGATAATAATGTGTATGGGCTGCTTAAAGGAGATTGTAAAGCGATTGTGTGTGAACAGTTTTATAGAAAAGGTTATGTAGAGATTACAGCTCTTTTCTTTAAATGCTAAGTGATATGAAGAGCTGCCACAGGGCTTTTACAGGTTATACCAGAGACATTTCCAGGGACAAAAGCTTATTGTTGCAAATGTTAAAAAAAAGGGGGCTGCCCTGGAAATCAGGGACCGCTGACATCTGCGGAGATCTGATATTGCTGCCTGAAGGAAGAAGCAGCTGTAATTCTTTCATTTATCCAAGTCATTAGAGTCCCATTGTAAGTGGTGACAACAGAGAGCTACAGAGGTGCAGAGGAGGAGGGAGGCAGCACTGAAAGGTGATCAGTCAGGTAAGGGGAGTGGGAGCGGCTAAGTTTACACTGACATCCCATTGGCTGCCCACCTTTCCAGGTAAATATAAAACCAGCCGAGCGTACAATAGTCCCCAGTCCTGTTCAGGTGTGAATAACGCAGCAGTCATGGCAGTTTCCAGCCTTCATTATACAATGGGGATCTCTAGCGGATTCAAAGTCTATATCTTGGAAGGTAGGTGCTTGTTGCTATTGCTGAATAGAATATTCTGGAGCACTAGGTCATTATTCCTTGTATTCAAAGCATGGCATGTCTAACATTTTTCAAAGTTGGGGTATATTATTCATATTTATGCTTTTATTATTATTGTGTTTATTAGAATTTAATATCTGGCATATTCTATTTAACTTCGTAGAATAGACTGAACTTTATCCTTTTTGTAAACTGTTTGTGGCTGCAAAGGATGTCCAAACCCACAGTAAATTCAGCCACCAATTTAATTTTCTGGGAAGTGGATGTCTGATCTTTTAATAAAATTTAGTTCATATCATTATGTAATCTTTGCATATCATTGTAATGGTTTGTTTATTTATTAAAGCAAAGAAAAAAATTGAGAATGTGTAAATTGTAGTATGCTATGATCAGACTTACGTCTACCATCATAGACCAGTTGATGTGATTTCTGATTGGCTGTTATGGGTTACTAAACCTATTGCAAGCACTTTCCCCTTGCACTACTTTGCTTAAATAGCTTTTGTATGTTAGTTATTTTGGATGCAGATAAAACTATGTTCGTGCAAATTAAAAGCATGTTGTGCCATGATGTGGATCAAGGAGACCACCTATCTTGTGAGACAATATGGCATTACTCGATCATGAGTAATGGTTTGAGCAAAGAGCCAGAAGGGGCTATAACACCTCTCAGATGAGTCAGAAGCCCACAGTGTGCTGGCAGTTATGTGGAACCAATTAGGATTTTTTCTTGTTATTCACAGTGAAGGAAAAAATGCTTTCTTTGGAAAGAAAAAGGGAAAGGCCATTTGGAAAAGTCTTGATGTGCACAATGCACAGTTAGGCTTTAGGAACAACTGTGACCTATAATCAAAGAGATTTGCCAATGTATGACAAGCCTATGACCACCTTCTACACCGTACTGCTGTGGCCCTATGGATTTCTTTATCTGTAACAATGCAAACCTGTATAATTCCTTTGTCATCACAGCCTACAATGTATGTTTTCCTGTATATCTGAAAATACATTTAATTTTATTTCAGGGCAACACAGTGCTCGGAATGTAGACAGGCTGAGGCCATTAACCAACCATGGAATACCTGTGTACCCAATCAAACGCAAACTCAGTCCGGAACCCCCGCGTTCTCCAAAGAGACTTTCAACATCCAACTCTCAGAGCAGGTACAGAACATTAGAATGATGAAAACTTCAGTGCCGCCAGATTCCCCAAAGCACATCAGATTGACAAAGATTCTAGCATTTTAGCTTATCATTTATTTTTGGCCTTCTCTTCCTTCTAGTACCCTGATATATTTTAAGCAACAAATAGATATCTTTAAAGCATTGTTCTGTTTAAACTATCACCATATTGCAGATGCTTACAGTACTTGTATGCAATTTTTGTAACAAAAACAGTTTCTCATTAAATGTTATACTTGTGCTCCTACAAATAATTAAGTGAACATAATTTGTGGATGAGGTATATTAATGATATTTCTTGAATCACAGGGTAAAGGTGACCTCTTCAGCAGTGTGTCAGAAGCCTGCACCAAGAGAGCCTTCCTCAGGACCATTCAGTCCTAAAGAGTTTGCCCATCATCCTATAACTTTGGAACATGTTCTGAAGAGGTTGATACCAGAACGAAAGCCCTTGGAAAGTAAGGAGGCACAGAAGAATGAACAAGATCAACCCTTGGCTTTGGTAAAGAGGTTGGAAAGACCCAGCAAGCAACCTATTATTTCTTCAGCAATGCTGCAGCAGGTGAGAATGACTGCTTTTTGGCTTACTTCTATCATTTGAAGCTACATACTTCAGGTTGCGTTTCGTATGCCCTGATCTAGTCATGCTTTTTCCTATGTGTTATTTTGCCATGTGACTTATGGTCCTCCTTTCCTGCTTTCAGAATCGACCCTCTGTGATCACTTGTGTATCTAGACCAAAACCCATCTCTCCCCCTGCTACAAATGAAAAATCAACTCCACCACAGGAAGCAGAAGTTCACCGTAAGTCTTTCTTATTTGATCTCAGCATGATTTCAGAGGTATAGATAAACTACACAGCATCTTCATTTACAATAGCTATATCTCTAATGCTAACAAAGTGTCAGAATTTAGACTCTTGCAGCTCCCCGGTGTTTACCTTTAAAAAGATCTACATTTTAATATATATATCTTTTTAGATTGTAAAGAAGAGTTTCTTCTGTTTACACATGTAATTATGAAATAATATGTTTTTTCATATTTACCAGCTGTAACCTGCGGATACTGAGCTTTAGTAGATAAACAGATGCAGAATATATGCGGTCTGGAAAAATGTATTGGATCTTCTACCCCATTCCCAGAGTCACCCACAATTATCTAAGCTAGCCAAATCAAAATCTTTTTATCAGTGCTAGCACTGAGCCCTCTAAGTGTACAGGAACTGCTGTGTTTACTGGACTGAAAGCACAGCATGTATATATAATAAACAAGTATTGTGGCACTGAATATTTTTATGCTTTTTATTATGCTTTTTATTATGATTATTAATATGTATTATAAAAAAGAGAGATATAGGAATATTGACATTTTAAAAGCAAGATAGGTTTAGAGATTAATGGTATTAAAAGAAGAAGTTTAAAAAAACTCAACACTTCTTTTTAGATACTCTTTAAATCAGGGATGGCCAAACTCCGGCCCTCCAGCTGTGGTGAAACTACAAATCCCATGAAGCATCTCTCTCCGGGAGTCATGTCTGTGGCTGTGAGAATCTTGCAAATCTTCATGGCATTCGTAGTTCCACCACAGCTGGAGGGCCGCAGTTTGGCCATCCCTGCTTTAAATCATACCTGTTGTGTTTCTCACAGCACCTCCGGAGTCCCCAACTATATCAAACATAAGGGATATGGGGTACACGTCATCTCTCATCCCAGGATTCAGTGAAAGGTGCCTGAAATGAGCAATGCATAGTTTGCTATCAGGAGCATACCTAAATCTATTTAAATGTTTACATAGGGACTTTCTGGAGCCTTGGCAGGGTAGCAAGGAGACTTGTTGTAAAGAGAAAGGAGAATCTGGCACCTTATGGTGTCTACTATCTATCAGAGACCTTATGCTATTATATTGCTCTGAAAGATAGACTCACTTTAAAGTGAACCCGTGCTGTGTCCATTATGGGCAAAGATACAGGTTCAATTCCCAGCAGTCCATACGTATCTTCTCTTCTCTGACCTACTGTTCTGCTTGCCACCAGGAGCAAAGAGCAATATCTGGTACTTCTGGGTTTGTTCTGTATGTTACTCACTCTTCTTCCACCCATGGTTTGGAATTGTTATATTGCAATAGGGTACCTAGGGTGGAGAGAAAGTCGTGAGCTCTGTGTAAGCTCACAAATTATACCACACATCCTCAGTTCTCTCCTAGTGGCTGCTGAACCTATGGCTGGTAGGGGGAGAAAGGTGAATATGTGCTGCTACATGGGTAAAGGCCAGGTTAATTTTAAACAAAGTAATATACCATAATTTGATTGGGTGAGCAATAATTACATGGTCAATATTCAGAGGTGACAGGGATCCAAGTCAGCAGATGTGAACATTTTAAAAGCTGATCAGTACAAATAACATATTTTTCCTTTTTCTCAATTTTTTTTAGGATCACCCAGAGCCAGCTCACCTGACGTAGAAGAACATTTCCAAAGGAGTCTCAAATCTTGTGCCACCCAACAGAGTCTTAAAACATCCCCACCACATTACATCCACAGCTCTGTTGAAGATCACTTCTCTAAAGCTCTGGGGTCCAAATGGCTCTTAATCCGAGCAGCCGCAGACTCCGCCTCTTCAGCCGAAATCATAGCCAGACGCCAGCTCTGAGCCCAAACACGCCGGTTTTCGGACATTTACTCTACCAGAAATACCGCTGATAGACTGGAGACAATGGACTCTGTATTACTATGTATTATATATTTATTGATACTTTATATTGCTCCATTAAAATGGATATCTGAAGAATTGGTGCAAGTTATCATCTGGGGAAGTGGAGGTTTTGGGAGTTTGCATCTAATGTTTGTATATCGGGTAATCATGTATATATGAAATTTGTTTTTTTAATTAAATAAAACTGACTTGTTTGTGTTTAATCATGATCCTTCTGCAGATTAATTAGAATTGATAGTAGTTAACACTAAGCAGCCAAGTGTTTCAAAAAGATAAACGGTCAGCCTAACTAAAAATGGTATTTCAGCTATAGGAAAAGTCTACTGGGGTCAGTAACCCCCTGGATTTTATATTTTTTCCACTAGTGAGATCTTCATCCAAAATTTGCTTGCTGTTTTCACCCATCTTGGAGTTTTCAATGCTCTTACTCCCTGTTGAGCACCTGTTCAATTCTACATAATGCAAAAAATATAAGCATTCAGTAGAGTATATGTGATTGGTTGGGACTGGCTACTGCACTTTGCTCACCACCGTTGAAGTATATCTTACTCCATTTTTTTATACAGAGTAGGGAATGGTTATAATAACCCTTTTCATTTTTTTACTTTGCTGTCTGTGTCCCATTTGAGAGATTTTCCTTCACTTCCTGTTATGGAGACACATCAGTAAGTAAGATGAAATATCTTCATAGCTGTTGGATTTCCCATCACTTCCTCTCTTGGTTCTAATGGTCACCAGGACAAAGAAAGAGGGTGAATCTTCCCAGCATGGACACCGCCAGCAATAACATTTGACATAGGTTTTAACCCTTCCATATTCCTAATCTAAAACATTGTTTGGGGTTTATTATACATTAATGAACCAGTCAACTTGAGTAAAAAGGGCTCTCTCCTCCTGGTTTCTCTCATGTGGCACGGTGTCTTCAGATTTCTCCACTGTGGCTTTTCCTGGCTCTACTTCCACCCAGTTGGATTTGTTAGATAACTCTCCAGGAACCATGTAAAATTGACCTTTTTTAGCATTCCCATTCTCTTTTTTTTTTTTACAGTGAAAGGGGAGTCTAAAGATTAAGTTACATTATACTTGTAGCCCTTACTGGCTACAAGTATAATGCCTGACAAAAAACCTAATGTGTTTCAAACATCTAAATCTAAGCTAACCAATAAAAGCCACTTAAAATCCAAATTTTCCATTTAGATTTTGAAATATACTTTGCTGCATACATATACACAGATGCAGACCTATAAGGTTACAGAGTGTTGTTCACCCATACAAAAATAGACTTTTAAGGGGAATGTTTCCCTATATAAAAAGGTGTACTGTATATTAACCTTCTGAAATGTACCCTGTAAATGTACATGTTCCTGTAGCTTTATTACTATGCTAGCCTATCACCATGTTCTGGAGTAGTTTAATAGGAGCCCAAGTGCAAAAGAAAACATCCTGAAAACAATTACAGATTACACCACAAGGTTCTAAAACATTTATAGAAATGTTTTAGGGCACAGTAGAACCTTCATAAAACAGAAGGTATCTACATGTCTCACTTCCATCTCAAAATCTAATAATAAAGGGGTGTATACCTTATATAAGAATAGTGGGTAGAGCCATGTAAGTTATTATCATTATTATTATAGAGGATTTCTATAACCCCAACAGTTTGCGCAGCGCTTTACAATATAAAGAAGACGTTACAATTACAATACAATTCAAGACAAGATGGTAAGGAGGGCCCTGCCCGTGAGGGCTTACAATCTAAAAGGAAATAATTCCTTAATGTCCCTGTGCTATCTGTACATGCAGAACCACTGGTCTATAGTACAGTTGCAGCCTATAATTACATTTATTTAAAATGACATACAGCAGTTTTTGGGCCCATTGGCCATCATCAATGCAGTGTATGAAAAGTTGTGTCTGGCACCCTAAAAAGCTTAACTCCATCTTGAAAAGGTGATCCACATGTAAAGCCACAACCATCTAATTTCTTTGGGTAGTGTACAGGCTCACAGGGCCATTGAAAAATAAGGATACAAGCATCTAGAGTCATGCAGCCAGGAAGGCAGCCAGCTGTAGAAGTTGATCAGTGGGATTAAAATGATAACCACCCAGCAGGAAACATGAGTCCATTGAGTTGGATTAAAAGGCTACATGTAGGACTGTTGTCTACATTTAGTAAGGTGAGGTTGAAGGAATCTATAGCTGTACCTTTAACCTTTTTTATTTACTTATTTTGTTTTAGTCTTTTTGAAGGTAGGTCAATCAGAGATCTCAGGAAACTGACACTTTCTTACAGAGTGAGAGGGTAGCCATCTTGTGCTCAGCAGCCACCGAAGAGCTCAAGCTGCTTGAAAGATTCTAGCTGCCTTTAGGGCAAGATGCATAGTCATACAAAGGCATACTGTGTTAAAACAAAGCCTTTACTTGTTTTGACAATAGGCTTTTAGTTTAAATATATATCTAATTCACATGTAAAAAAACACTAATTATCCCCAACCCCAATGGAAATGGAAATCAACTATTCTCATTTATGTAAAAGCTGCACATTCTACATTGCTTGTCCAAACAGGGCTGCCTGTCCCTCCTATAGAATCGCAATAGCCAAATGTGTCGTGACTAGGATGTGTCCTCATTTGGCTAAAGAATTTTAAATAAATCTCAAGGACTTTTTGTCATCACTCCTGCAGCGTATTTGTAGTGAGTCCATAATATTACCAAAATAACAAAAGTACTTCTCATATACTATATAATTTATTTTACATGAGTGACATCAAATAATTGCAGATAACATATCTCTCTTTTTGTCTAATGCTGGACATGCATGATTGGAACTTCAGCTGATTCCCGCTGAATGGGTTGAGATTTGAGCCATGGGTGGCCCTGTTGGCACCACTCAGCTCGGCAAACTTCGAATGAAAATGGATGGAGCAGGGTGGAAAATTGTTGGCTAAACAAAGAATGCATCCAACCAAGTGCAGTCACTGTTCAGGTATTCTGACAGCCGCTGTCAGGGTTCCACCATGACTTTACTGGTTTGCAGCATTCTGGCTTGGCTGCCATTTTACTCACCTGTTTTTCCTTCTTTGCCTGAGCAGACGTTGCTCACAACTACCAGGCTCCCTCTTATGGCCAGACAGAAGAGCATCATCTGAGAGAGTCAGATGGGAGTTTCCTGTCTCTAAGTGATGATGTCACCCCACTCACTATATATTAACCACTCCAGTCTGACCTTGCCCTTGTGTGGTCTTCCTGCTAGTGCATTCCTGCTGCTCTGAGTATCCTGATTCTATGTATGACCGGATCCTGGCTGACGTTCTCCTTTGGCTCCTGCTCCTGACTTGTTCCTGACAACGCTGATTTCCTGGCTCCTGCTCCTGGCTTGTTCCTGTCGACGCTGATCTCTGTGTTCCTGATTGGCTTGTTCAGACTTATGATTCTGCTTGCTCCTGTGGACACTGTTCTTAATAAATATTTTAACTAGCACCTTTTGCTTGTCTGGTTTTCATTGTGCTCTGACAGCCGCGGGGAGCCAGTTGTCTGAATTCAACAGCCGCCAGTAGAGATATGTCCATCCACCATGGGGGACTCTATTAGATTTCTCTCGCTCAATCCATGTGTGTATGGCTAGTTTAAGGAAAGTGGCATTTTACAGGAGTGATGACATTAACATCTCAATCACGTGCACCATGACAAATTACTCTTGCCCAACACATCCACGTAACCCTTAACCTCACCCTAACACTTACAGTAACACTGTTAATCTCTAGCCAAAACTTTTTTGTTGGTGTGGGAAAGGTTTATAACCCCAGTCATGTTTATACTGCTAAATAGGTCTAAATTGGGGAGCCTTCCCCTTTCTTTCTGTGTGGGTGACAGTGTTGTCACCAAGGCAGGAAATAAGAGAATATCTCCAACGGGGACAGAGACTGCGCTTGCTTAGTAGTTTAGCTGACAGCTGGAGCACCCATAAGCTTTACATTATTGTTCCAGTTACATATTTTCCCTCATTTATACTTTGAGGATGAATCTCCCCCCAAAAAGCCTTAGCTGCTTCTATTGTATTCTGACAGTGACCGCTGTCATAATAGCAGAACGTAGCTTGCAGCTGATTGGCAAGATTTTCCAACATGTTACTTTGGCAAAAGTGGATCTGATGAACAATTTCTGCTGAACTTATAGGGTCACCAACACAGTGAAGTTCCGCCAATGCAGCAGGAAAGTCGCTGCGTGTGTTCTCACCTTGAGGCTGGCTATACACCTAGCATTCTTTTTCTCATTTAGCCTTGTGGGCTAAATGAGAAAATACGCTTGATTCCTCCATCCATGCTGAACAGTTTGAATGGGAGGAATCCCCCCGCTTTTTTTTGTATTCAGACAGTTGTGGGAGTAGCGCATTCAGACTATCTGAACAGTGACTGCAGCCATTGGACAGCTGAGAATTTTTGGACTGACTTCTTCACCAAAAGTCAATTTAAAAATTGACTTCTGTCGAAGGGGGGTCTGTAGGGGGCCACACACTGCTCAGATAGTTTTCAAGCAGTGTATGACACTGACCAGCTTTAGAAAGGTCCCCCCAACTTTGGAGAGATTTGCTCTCACATCCTATTGTGCCTCTAGGACAGTAAGCAACAGTAGATTTCCCCAATGGGAACACAGGCAGTTAAAAAAAAAACCTTTCGGGCTCTATCCAAGAAAAAGTTTTATTAAACAATGTTTGTGTTCTACTTTGAATCTTCCTAAACCTTGACTAAAACACTAAGCGAACATAATCAAACCCCTAGGCCAGGTGTGGGCAAACTCTGGGCCTCCAGCTGTGGTTCTGGGACACATGCCTGTGGTTGTGAAAATCTTGCAATGCCTCGTGGAATTTGTAGTTCCACAAAAGTTGACGGGATGGAGTTTGCCCACTCCTACCCTAGAGCAGGGGTAGCCAAACTCCAGCCCTCCATTTCTGGTGAAACTACAAATCCGATAATGCATCTGCCTTTGCAAGCCATGCCTGTAGCTGTGAAAATCTTGCAATGCCTCATAGGATTTGTAGTTCCACAACAGCTTGAGGGCTGGAGTTTGGCCACTCCTGCCCTAGACCAGGGGTAGCCAAACTTCGGCCCTCCAGCTGTGGTGAAACTACAAATCGCATGGGGCATTGCAAGACGCACATCCGCAGGCAGGACTTCCAGAGACAGATGCATCATGGGATTTGTAGTTTCACCACAGCTGGCCAACGCTTGGCTACCCTTGCTCTAGACTAATCTCTTACTATAAAACTAGCCACTGTAGCAGAATTCGTACCTTATCCTGTGCCAGAGGCAGACATCCCAATATATTCAGACCCTGTCCTAAACACTACTGGCAATGGGAACTCATATTCGATGAGAGTTGTAGGGGTGATATCACTGTTCTTTAAATATGTTATATTATAAAGTTGTGACATGACTATTACACATAGACTGAAATTCCAACGTAGAGCTGCACATCCAACAGTTTATAAAAGAATCAGATTTATTGAAAGTGTATACCATCCAAGTACACAGCATTATCATCCCACTTTGATCCCATCGGCTATAGGATAGGTGTGGGATGATTATGCTCTGTATTTGAATTGTATAAACTTTCAATAAATCTGACTCTTTTATGAAGTGTCGGATGTGCGGCTCTTTGTCGGGGCTCTTAGTTGGAATTTCAGGATTTTGTTATGTCAGCACGTATGTTTGTAGCCTGCACCTGATTGATGTGAGTGGTTGGGTCGGTGTTGTCCAACTTTGGGGATTGAGCCGTGTATGTTTTGAAATTCAATTATTATTATCCATAGACAAAGCACAATCGGTTCCAATTATCAAAGCACAATCGGTGCTGTTACAGTACAGTACAGCCATATTCCACCCAATCCTTTACACATCTTGCCTCTTATGTAAATATAGATGGCGTTTTATGAGGTGCAACCCTGTCATTAATATTCCCCTATAATTCAGCAGGATTTTAATCCTTCAGGATGTTCTTGGTACATCTGTCAGCAGATGAAAGTGCTACTTGGGTTTGGTAGGCTGCAATTAAGAGATCTCCCCTGTTAAGAGAAGATTGTGTGTTTTGCCATTGCAAAGCATAAAATATGGAAGAGCGACCGACCCTACCTTCATGGACAAGTCCTCACAGCCCCTTAACATGTCACAGTAGAATTCCTTTTGCATGCCGAGCCGCCACAGCTGTCGCTGTTAGGTGTTATTTTTCTCTGACAACAATCCCCGGGGCTATGAGTTGTGAAGCTGCAATCGGCTCAGGAACATGATCCCTGGATCGACCGGTCCGACCGGTCTTCTAGCGAGGAAATCTTAGGCTGGAGGCTAGTCTTAGCCACAGAGGAGGAATGTCTGTGTTTGTGTCATTCTATAGAACAAAGTCAAATATCCCCTCTAGGCTTCTGAAAAGAACAATCAGTTTGTCTAAGGCCTCCCTGACTTCAAACATACAGGAGGCAACACAAGACTTACAGTTACCTCTAGATAATTGGCGATGAAAACGAAAGATATAGCTACAGTAAACACATTTGTATGGATAGTTAATAGAATTCGAAAAATGATGCATCTCAATGGAAGTGATCCTGCCATCAAAAGTCAATGTTTACGTTTGCATTATTCAACACTTTAGCCCTTACCAATTCACATTAACAATTTAAAGTGGGTACAAAGCAGAAACATTGTCAACCATACACCAGTAGAATTTCATTCGAAAAAAAAGTGTTCTTGGAATGTTCGTTCGATTATCTAATAGTTAACCCTTTCGCTGCCAGAGCCTTTTTTGGACACATGATATAATCCACTTTTTAAGCCTGAGAACTACTTAAAACCCCCAAGAGTTATATCTTTCCTGAAACCAGAGATTGTGTAGAATTCAATTATGGCAACGTTATGCTGCATAATATTAGCGCAACTCTTTATAAAACCTAAAATTTTTAGTAAAAAATACACTTAAAAGAGAACTATGGGATAAGTGTTTTTCCCCCTTAGTTCTCTTTAGCGTCATGGGAGGACATATACTAATCTCCTCCCGTGACCCAAAGCTCAGTAATTCGCGGGCTATTGCCCACGATATACTGAGTGCGCCGCAGCTGGGACAGATCCTGACAATACCGTTGAGATCCACCCAGCTGCGTGAGTGACAGGGGGCTCTGCCTATCTAGAGACAGAGCCAGCTGTGCCCACCCCCTCCACGGTTCATTCCTCCACTCAGCACTGGAGAATCAGAGAGGGGAGGGGGGAATCCCTGTGGGGAGCCATGACTTAAAGTCACCGCTCACTGCATGGAGATGATCGGGAAGTGAGCGGATTGGCGGCATGTTTCTGCTCACTTCCAGATCGATAGAGCCGACCTGTGACAGCTTCTTTGTCACAGGTCGGCTCTAACTATAAGGATGAGTGGAAATCACTCACCTCATAGTTCTCCTTTAAGTTAATTTTAATGCACAAAAACAAAATAGAAAAACACAATTGTTTTGGAGAGTATAAAAGATGAGGTTAGGACAAGTAAATAGATACCCAACATGCCAGCTTAAAAATTGCATGCGCCTGTGAAACGACAACACATTACAGTACCCCAAATTGTCCAAAGCCTGTGTAGGTCTAAAGTTATCCATGCATATTGGCCCTAGAATTATTGCTCTCACTCTGGCACACACAGCGGTACCTAACATGTATAGCATAATAGTCCTTTTCATACATAGGAGCACCCAACGCTTGTTTGCGGTAGTATGCACGCATTTGTGGAGGCAGGGGACTTAAAACATTTTTGTGGGGTATTTTAAATTTTTTTGTATTTAACTTTTTTAAACTTATTTTTTATTAACTTCCTTGCTCACAAGCCCCCTATGTGATAGCACATTGGAGGTGACAGGTTCTCTTTAAGACAACAGCAAAAAGTTTCCCAGCACACTCACCAGCCACCATGCAAAAAAACTTGTCTCACCGCTAAGGTTAAAAACAGAGGTTTAGATACACGTCTTCTGCAGAAAATGTGAAAGCAGCACAGCCGCGCCAAGGCGCCTCTATATAGTGCGGTCCTAACTCTAAACTATGAGAGTCTCCATCTTGGAGCACATGTAGCAAAATATAAAATTGGGTGCAGATTTGTCAGGAGGAAGCCCAGCCTCCCTTAAAGTCACAGGAACGCACAAGGGACCCCGCACATCACAACGGCAGCTGAGACCCCCCATGCATCACTGCACCAAATCAGTCAAGCAAAACAAATGTCAAACGCACTCATCAATTCGTTACCAGCTTTACAGCAAGGTGCACACGGTAGGGCTTTATACAGTAACAGCAAAAAGTTTCCCAGCACACTCACCAGCCAGCATGCAAAAAAACTTGTCTCACCGTTAAGGTTAAAAACTTTCTTGACTTATTTGGTGCAGGTTCTCTTTAAGGTGACATCAGGGGTCGATTAGACCCCTAATGTCACCTTTGCACTTCAAAGAAGCTGTTCCCCACAGCTTCGTCTCCCCTTCGCTACGGTGGTCTAAGGGCTGCTTTATTTGAGTCCCCTATAAAAAATGAGAGCTTAACCCTTACATAGCGGTGGTATCCCCACTGCAAGGGTAAGTTTGTGGTTTTCCCAAAGTTCTTCTGTAAGTTTTTTTTAAATCTCTGCAGTTCTTATTTAACCTCTTGCCGTCCGCCCGTAGTAAAAAAACGGACGGACGGCACTGCTGCATCTGCGGGTTGCCGTCTCCAGACGGCAATTTTTTTCTGCTCGCGCCCCCCCCCTTTTTTTTTTTATATGAATATTTTTGGGTTGTGGAACGAATCATCTGAATTTCCATGATTTCCTATGGGGAAATTCGCTTTGATATACAAGCGCTTTGGATTACAAGCATGCTTCTGGAACAAATTATGCTCGTAAACCAAGGTATTACTGTATATGAAAAATGATAAATGAATCTCGCCTGAACAGCAATTTAATGCTTCGACTCAACAGACTGAATTCTCCACATTCTGAAGTGAACTTTCTGACCTGGTGTATCATTTGTTTCTTCAATCAAGACTAAAGGAAATGCACTGCTGAGTTCTTCTTTTTTTTAATGTTTGGTTGACTTTTGTACTTTTTCTTTTATTGATGTTGTATAAATTTATATTCAATTATGTTCCCTTTGAGAGAAGAAACACTTCATATGGTTGGAGATATATGAGGACAATGTTTGTGCTACAACTTGTGATCTTAATAGGTATTGTCTGCGTTCTCCAGCAGATCTTTTATATTTCTTCCAGAACTGGCTCTATATTTGATTGGATTTATAAGTCCTGAGAGATGTTTATTATTTCTATCTAAATCAAAAATGTATCACATAAAGATTATAGGAAATTATATAGTTATTATTTAACCCAATAAAATAATAACAATAGTAAATAATTGAATTAGATCACAGCACAAGACCTTATTAGCTTTTAAGACTACATTCACACAGGACTCTTACATTTGGTTTATTTTAAAGAAGGACTCCGGGTAAAAATGTTCCTTACCCTTGAGGTGGAGGGGGTGGGGGGTATGGGTTAGCCCCACTCCTGCTCATTTTTGCCCAGGGTAAAAAAATAACAAAGTTATACTCATCTGACACCTCGGATCCTGCCGGCTGTCACAGCGCTCTCTCTCCTGCTTGCCTACCATCCGCTTCAGCGATGATATGTCCCTCAGCGTCCTCATGTTCTATACATTGAAATCTGGAGCAGCTGTGCATGGCAACCAATTAGCTTTTCATTTTCATTCATTTTCTTTCCTTTTCAAATCCTAACTGAAATATCTGTAGAGAGAAGCTGATTGGCTGCCATGGGCAACTGCTCCATAGTCTGTCTGCTCCAGTTTTGATAAATTCCCCTAACTGTGTATGGAAAACGATGACTTAGGGACCTCAGACCACTGCAGCGGATGGGGAGAGAGGCTCCAGGGGCCTAAGAGCTGGTCGGCGTGGAGGATCAGGGGAGTATAACGTTGTTATTTTTGACCCTAGACAAAACCAAGCATTTAACCCTTGCAGTGCGGGGGTAGCCCCCCTGCAAGGGTTAAGAACATTTTAACCCGGAGTTCTTCTTTAAAGCAGGATCAATTATCTGTGAAGTATAAACACATTTTATGTTTCACAGGTTAAGTTCTCCTGCATTTAAATGTCCTTGAGTTTGCCTGTATATACATTTGTTTCCATGCATTTACGTTTGTTTAGAGTACCTAATCTGGATGCACAGAATTCTATTTTCACGTATTGCCCCTGAAATGAACACATCTAAAGTAAAGTGTGAATTATACTGTAAAAAAAACCTTAAACACATTTATATGCTTTTAGAAATGTCCTGTGAATGCATATAAATGCAATTAATCACAGGTTTGTGATTTGAATGCAGATGCATCAATAGAACTGACTGTATAATTAGAATTGAATGCATCTTTATAAGCCTCATAACATAAACATTAGGTACTCATGCAGATGACCTATACAAACCAAGAGCATATACCAATTGATCTCAGTCACTGAACCATCCGGCCTCTGCACTGGGTGACAACGGCTCAAGCAGAAAGGTGAAAAGAAATAATGGTCAGTGAGCTGGTAATGGAGCTGCAGACAAATGATGCTCAAAGGGGTCTGGATAGCTCCCAAAATGTCTTGCCCGGGTAGTTGCATGGCCAGAGACCTCCCACCATTGATGTGAGGTCAGATCTAAATCATGACCAGCAAACCATTCACAACTTCTTTCTTGCCCCATATCTGGCTCTCACAAACACACTACCCCTGCACAAAGAAGGTGGCCAAGGATTGCTAGATAGATGAAAAAACATTCCTTTATTTTCTGGTTTTTTTTGTTGTAAACAAAACACCTAAACCACTTCACATTATATCACTCAAATTCCCTGCACCCCCAACCCATCCCCACACAGAAAATAAAAGTTAGGCACACACCAGTTAGGCCTATTATCTAGTTTTTAACCTGTCCTGCTGCTTGCCAACTCTGCACTGCTGTATCCTTTGCAATATCTTAATTCTTGTATTAAAAATCCACTCTGTCATCTTTCTCTCTAGCAATTTTTGGACATAAGCTTGCTCATTAAAATTATCCTGCTGCTGGTCAATTTTACACTGATGTAACATCTACTGTCCCTTAATTTCTGCAGTAAAACACATTCCTGTACTCTACTACATTTTGTCCTATTATACCTGATTAAAACTGTCTTGCTATCGGCCAATTTTACACTGCTGTATCCTCTGCCGTACAGGTATTCCTTGGTCGTTAATTGAGGAACTCTATAGAGTACTGTACTGCATTAGTACAGTACTGTATAGTGTTGCAGATGTACAGTACTGAACAGTGTACTGTACATCGGGCAATAAAATACTTACCGGGACCCGCAGTGAAGAACGGAGTACATCACTTCCGCCGGCGAGATGTCACACTGCCGCTGCCACGTTCCCGCACGTAAGGTCGGAGGTCGGTAGTAAGTGCGAGTGTTCGCAAAACAGGTAAGTCGGTAAGTGAGGAATGTCTGTATTCTAATTCTTGTAGTAATGCCCCAGCCTGTGCTCTTTGTCTCTAGTAAATTTGAGGCTTGCTATGCCATATACAATTGTTCTGCTGCTGGCCAATTTTACACTGTTATGTCATCTGTGGTCCCTCAATTCTATGCCTCCAGTACATTTTGGCCAATTCTCCCTCATTAAAAATGTCCTGCTGCTGGCTGACTTTACACTGCTGTATTAACGGTGGTCACTTGAGAGCTTGACAGAAATTGGCCAACAGCAGGACAGTTTTGCGTTAGCGAGAACAGGGTCAGCCACAGTAAACTATTGGCTCATTTCTATCTGCCAGTCAAAGTGGGTCTGTTGCCCCCTGGTACATATCCCTAATGTCAGTGTTCAGCTCCCCATACCTTTTTTGACAGCCGTTTGCCAAATAGCCCTAATAAACTACAGTAGAATTTGCCTCTAAAATGTGCTGAACACTTGGGGAAGAGAACCTAGCCAGACTATACCCATAACTAGTCATCACTACTTTAACATGGTAGTATCTGAGTTTGCAAAGGCATTTGGTGCACACAAAGTGGATTTGTATCCTTTGTGGCTATTGAGGAATGCATTAACATGCAATGTTTTCTTCCTGGAGTTCAGCTATAAAATTCATACAAGATACACTGTAGTAAGTTGCAGTAGAATTCTCAGCAGCTTTAGGTTACTCTGCACTCTATTCTAGCAGTGAACTTGTAGCCTTCTAATTTAAACACAGAGCACCTTCCCCCCCCCCCATGTCAGCACCTGCTCAGTGTTACCATTAGGAGGCTAGGAGGTTGCCAAGTCACTTCTAGCTGCTGAGAAATGGACCAGAACCTGACTGCAGCGCCTTTGAGAATGAATTGCTCCACAGAGTATGCAGCTACAAAGGTCAGTGGGGGCTTGTTTTAATATTTTATTTAAAGTGAGACTAAACTTGGGAGTTAAATCTTAAAAATGCAATCAAGTACCTTAACTATGAACAAAAATATATCTTATTTGTGTGTTACTCAGCTGTAGATCCTCCAATCATCTCTGAATTGGTGCCGACACTGTCCTTCCTTCTGGAGGGTGGCTACTTTTATTCCCCATGGTCCCTGTGTGTGTCGTAAAGTAGCCACCACTCCAAGCTCACTCCTGTGATGGACTACAATCTCACTTTTAGTGTACTAATTTGTATTGAGTTTGTAGTCTATCACGGCAACATGTTTGGCATGGTGGCTACTTTACAACACACAGGGACCATGGGGAATAAAAGTAGCCACCCTCCAGAAGGAAGGACAGTGTCAGCATGAATTCAGAGATGATTTGAGGATCTACAGCCGAGTGATACACAAATAAGATACATTTTTGTTAATAGGGTACTTGAATGTATTTTTAAGATTTAGCTCCCGAGTTTACTATCTCTTTAATACTCGTTAAGTAAATGTTTGAAAGTTTAGAGTGAACAAGAGGTTCTTCACACGTAAAAGTGAGACAAGTAGTATGTGACCATATGTAAGCAATTCCAACAAGCAGATAAACCCTTTCAAGCAATAACAACCTTTTCTGGACATGATTCTAATTATAATTGTTGTTACATATAACATGCAATGTTGCAGTTGCTGCTATACTGTGGAATGTTCGACACTTCATTAGCCATTCTCTCATTAAAAGGAAGCAGGAAAAAGCAGATTTAGCATTGTACAAATATTAGGTGAGGGACTTCTCATTCTGTTCTATAACACGCTGCTGCCATCTAGTGTTTATTATACAGAATACAATACAGAGGTCATTTCTTCAAAAACGTTCCCTCATTTATGAAGACCAGGGGGGAGCCTAAGAGGGGCATTTTAGGTTTAGATTTGTAGGACAAAAGATGCAGCATTAGGCCTCATTCACACTGGGCGTACAAGTCAATGTGGTGTGCATGCCCGTAAACAGCCGATCCCACGAGGGACAGGTGCTGCATGTGATTTAGCACAGCAGCCTGTTCTTCCCTATGTCATCTGTGCGGGTACAGTTGTCCGCTCTTGGACGCAGACAGGATGGATGTGAAGTTTGGGTGTCCGTATGACACCATAAAGCCGTGTCCTCCCAAAGGGAAGAACAGGCTGCTTTGTGCAATCACGTGCAGCACCTGTCCCTCCCAGGATTGGCTGGTTACGGGCATACATGCCACACAGAGGTGTACATTCAGTGTGAATGAGGCATTGTCCATAATCTTACATGTAAAAACAAATATGCAGAAGGCACATTTTCTGGGGACATCCTAAAACATTTAATGTGAAAATAGCTTAATGTAGCTTAATATGTAATAAAGTGCCTAAACCTCAATAAATTGCCTTGAAAGTTTGCACAACCTATGTTCTCAGCTTCCCAAGCATATCCTAGAGGTTTCATGGTTTTAGTTTTTCACAAGGAAAATTAATGACATTAAGCTTGTTTTTTGTGGAGCTTAATGTACAAAAAAGAACTTAGATGCAAACCAATTTCCCCCAAACATCACACAATACAAGACTCTATCTATGCCAACATATTCTGAAAATGTCAGGTAGTTTGGTTCAACATACCAAACGTTATTCACATTAAACTATTTTTTTTTCTACAATCCTGAAACATTTAGCATTATGTAAAAAGAGCTTAATATACCATCATCAACCTCAACCTCAATCAATTCACTTCAAACTTAGCACAACCTAAGTTTTCAATTTCCCAAACCTATCCTGGAATTTTATTTTGTTTAACATACAAAAAAGGACTTAGATGTTAACCAATTTCCCTTAAACTTTACACAATAAAAGACTATATTAATACCAACATATTCTGAAAATGTCAGTTTTTTTGGTAAAACATACCAAAAGTTATGGAGGATACCAAAAGAGGATGAGGAAGGTAACTGGTAAGCCTCCCGGCCCCACGAGCCCAGCCGTGTCCCGACACACGTAGCAGGAGAGCAGGTAAGCCGCCCAGCCGTGTCCCGACACACGCAACAGGAGCGCACGTAAGCCGCCCGGCCGTGTCCCGACACATACAGCAGGAGCGCACATAAGCCTCCCGGCCCCACGGCCCAGCCGTGTCCCGACACATACAGCAGGAGCGCAGAGTGGACGGGGCAGAACGCTCAAGCGCGCCTGTGAAGGGACATCGTATTCGGCACATGAGGAGGCTCTGGAGTCCGGACAGGAGGTAGGAAGGGAGTGGGAGTCTAAAAAACACAAAGGAAGAGGCGCCTTTCCTGGTGCAATATCGTTTAATCCAAAAAGACAGGCATAAAGGTGAACTGACAGGTACTCACTATGTTGAAGATAAAAACAAGCCGTAGGACAATATGACCGGAGCAATAAAAAGATCCGGATAGCGTGTCCTGAGTGGGGAGGGAGTGGGAGTCTGTTATATGCCTGGCCTGGCCCTGCATGGTATAATTTTGCAGGCTGCAGTTAATTGATTTTCTGGATTGCTGCAGATTGTGTTTTTAGTTTTCATACTGTTATAAGTGGGGATCTGCTTTATATTCTTGCATTGACTATTGACTGTCAGCAAGCTGAATATTCCCACTGACTTCCTTCCCTATGCTATGTCCACTTAGGCTCCATTCACATATAGCGTTTCCGTTTCGTGCGGGAGACCGTGCAGGATGAAAACGCCAAGGCTCCATTGACACTAGGGCGGCTGTCGGCGCATATTCGGCTGTATGAATACACGCGTAGCCGCTTCAAAGTCACAAGACAATGCACTTCAATGTGCATTGTTCGGACTATTGCGGAATACTGCGCAGTTCCCAAAAAAGCGCAAGTGTCGAACCCGTTGGATTCCGAATGTTTGGTTTTATAATGGCCGCAAACGAGCGCTTTGCAGTTATTTCACATAAAGCACTTGACCACACAGAAAACCGTGCGGGAAAAGCAAACGCTATATGTGAATGGAGCCATACATTTTTCATCTGCAGGGATTCCGCTTGTTTGCAGCTATTATATAGCCCAAACATGCAGAATCCACCGTATTATTGCGCTTGCACTTGCACTGTTTTAGGGCCGCAATAGTCTGAATAATGCACATTAAAGTGCATTGTTTTTTTCTGTTTAGAGCGGCTCCTCGCGTGAATACATGCTGACAGCCGCTCCATTGTGAATGAAGCCTTAGGTTTGTTGCTAATCCCAACCACAATCAGCTGTCCTCATGTATGTAGTTTCCATTAGTGATGGGCCAAACAGGCCAGAGTTCAGTTCGAATTCGAACTTTAGAACATCTAAAAAGTTTGAATTTGAACTCAATGCAAGTAAATGGGGGTAGAAGTTTCAAAAATGATTGTACACTTTAAGAGGACTTATATGCAAGTTATTGTCCATAAAAGGTGTATGGGGAATACAGTTTTTAAAGGAGCAGTGATTTTAATATGACTTAAAGGGTAACAATAAAAATGAAAATTTCTTCAAATATCCTGCCTAGGGGTCTATTTAAAGGAGAACTATGGGGTCAGTGTTTTTCCCCAAAGTTCTCCTAAGGGTCACGGGAGGGGGGCCCGGCCAGGACACTCCCCTGATGCCGTGCGGGCCGCCTGGGTCGCTATGGTTTCGACCCCGCCGCTGTTCAGATCACTGTCAGTTATCTGTGCAGCGCTGCATTCTTCTCCACAGCCGCTGCTGAGTCAATGAGAGCCAGCAGCGGCGGTGGACGAGGCTGGACCCGGCAGGGGACGAGGAGGCGGGGCCCAGGGGGGTCAGCAACAGAGAAGGAGGCAGGGCCGGTGATGGAGCAAGAGGCGGGGCCAGCGACGGAGGAGGGAGCGGGCCCGGCAACGGAGGATGGAAGACGGGAGGGGGAAGAGGCAGACAGGTAAGGAGGGTGACCAGCCCACCTGAGGGTGACCCTGCAGAGCCCACCATAAAGAGTCTATGGTGGGCTCTGCAGGGTCACCCTCAGGTGAGCTGTGTGGGATCTCAAGCGGGCTCTTCAAGGGGTGTAACTAGAAATCACAGGGCCCCATACAAAATTTTGCTATGGGGCCCTGTGATTTCTAGTTACGGCCCTGACATTGAACTATTTTACTACAGTCCTGAAACATTTAGGGGGTTGTTCATAACCCCATAAATATATAACTGACCTGAAACGAAGGAAGCCAGAGCCTCTTCTGCTATTCGTTGCAGCCGATGTACAGCTATTCTTAGCTGTACATCGGCTGCATTTAGCTCACTTCACCTCCTTTCAGTTCAGCCAAACAGCCTCAGCATGTACGGCCGAACCAAAGGGAAGTACCCGTTCGCCTCAGCCGATGCAACATCCTCTTCCCCAGGAAGTAGTATTAGCTGAGGGTGTTGATAAATTCAAAAACTTTTAGATGTCTTTCTCAGTGAGCTTGATTTACAAGGCTTTGGAGAACGTCAGACACACACACACACACACACACACACAACAGGTTGAACTAGATGGACCTGTGTCTTTTTTCAACGATATCAGCTATGTAACAATGTAATGTAATTTTTTTTTATTTAAAGTGACTGTCATCTTTTAAATAAACAAAAAACACCCTGCAAAAAAAAGCCTTTTATTACTTGTCCAAAATATTACAGGGACTTTTACTACAGGGAATATTCCCTGTAATAAAAGTCCCTTTCATAACAAAACCACCAACCATTACATTTAGCACACTTATGGGTGTATCTGATTCATGATTCCCCGATGAGTGCTGTGTGATGCCATCTGCCGATCTCTGTGTAACGACAGGACAGTGACAGGGGGCCTTCGAACAGAACAGCAATGCATGGCAAGGGAACCTAGCAGTGTAAAGGTAAGTATTAGTCTTCTTTTGCAGGTTAATTTGTATGTATTTTTTAAAGGTGATAAAGTAGATCTAAACCCAGTCACCAAAATTTGATAAAAGCTTTAATATTCTGACTCCGATCGTTGTGATAGCGAAATATATCCCTTGCTGAGACCTCCATGCCTAGCCTGTATAAGCAGATATACTCACTGCGGACAATCCTCGTCAGATAGCTGAACTCGTCAATACCGATTCATTCAAAAGAGGTGTTTATTCTATACATCAGGATTACAGCAGATGATAGGAACAGCAGTTGAACGGTTATAGTATTGTGCGGTCAGAAAATGATGCCTTTCCTACGTACTGTGCAGATTACCTGTGTGTCCTTGTTACATGTGGCTTTCAACTGTGCCCATGACACAGGAAGTACTGCACACAGGAAGAAGGGTGGGGCTACACTAGGGGAAAATACATCGTCACATGAGGAATAATTACAGAAAACATGTTTGTTACAACAAAAGGCCACCAGATGGCAGCATAGGATAACACATGGATTTAGCTATGAGAAAATAGGTAGGCAAATCACACTATATAAATTCTAACCTATATAACAATGCTAATATTAACTGAGGCTATGCATCTCATATTCTATGCCCCTGTTGGGGCGGCACATTTAAAATGTTAGCGCCATTTCAGAAAGTGTTTTTCACTCTTTTTAACCACATCAGGACATGTTACACCCCCTTCATCAGGCATGTAACACCCCCTTCATTACCAAGCCATTTCTCAGAATTCAGCACTGTGCAAGTTTGGCTGAGAATTCTCGAGTCACACAACACTGTAACAAAATGTATTTTATATAATTCTTTAGGGACATATAGAGTTCTCCTTTCTCTTTTAATTTTTTACTTTGTAAAGTAAAAAAGACAAAAATATATATTTTTTAAAAAAGCCTGTTTCTCTTGCTTCCGTTTATAAATCAGGACAGTTTGAACACCCCCGAAATCAACCTTTTTGGGAAGTAGACACTCCAAGGTGATCTGATATTTTGCCACAATTTTTTGGAAAACGAAGAAACATACTGGTGTTGAGGAAGTTAAAACTTGGAGCTTGGTAATAGTGAACAAAATACAATAAATATACAGGTCACAGACAGAGAGAGGAGGGGGTGAAGGGGTTAATGTACAGGTCACATTTAGTGGGAGGATGGGGATAAAGGGGTTAATGCATAGATGTGCGGGATAAGGGAGGTGAAAGGGTTAATATACAGTCAGAGCATAGAATGGATCTAACATAAGCAGGAGAGGAGGCGGGTTAAAATTATTTAAAACTTTGTTTCCTTTGTTTCATCTTGTCACATGCACTGCTGGTTGAGACATCAAGCTGCTGTGTTGACACATTATGCACGCATGATCCATTGTTGTGACTTTTAGGAAGCTGGTCCTGAGCAATGATGAGCATCCATCGCAGGACAGGAGTGGAAACGTATGAGGAACTGGCTTTAAAATGCTTACAGTGCACATGCTGTACCTAGCTTTTGACATGTTCCGCTATTAGCGTAGCAGGAAAGCTGTGTTCTCGGGGGGGCTGTGCAAGATCTGTGGTGGGCTCTGAAGGGGCTCAGGGGGGCTTTGCAGGATCTGTGATGAGCTCTGCGAGGTCTATGGTGGTGCTGCAGAGCCCCCTACGGATCCTGAAAAGCCCACCACAGATCCTGCAAAGCCCCCCTGATGCCCGGCAAAGCCCCCCAAAGATCCTGCAGAGACCCCCTGAGACCCTGCAGTCTGCATGATCTCAGGGGGGCTGTGCAGGATCTGTGGTGGGCTTTGCAGGCTGCAGAGCCCCCTGTGGATTTTGCAAATCCCCCCACAGATCCTGAAAAGCCCCCCACAGATCTTGCAGAGACCCCCTGAGACCCTGCAGTCTATCACTTGTATGCAGCCTGCAGGTTTGCCATTCTCCATGGGTGAGGGTTGTGGGGGATTTGTTTGGCGGGCGGGAGGGTGCATTGAGGATCCTGGCCTTGGGGCAGAGAGAGTAAATCCGGCCCTGGCTGGAGGCTACTCTGTCCTTTGTGATCTTATACTGGACATGAAGTTCAGGGAAGCCAAGCTGAGAGAGTTGGAGCCAGTAATTTGAAAACATGATGACTGTAAGTGCTTGGGAAATAGTCTAAAGAAATCCTTTGCTGGGCAATGTATATTTGTTTTATATGGATTCATGGGGCCCAAAAAAAAATCTTGCACCAGGGCCCTTTGTTCCTTAGCTCCGCCACTGATTCATTATTGAAAAAAGTTTCAGGGCTTAACACTACTTTTAACTAGAGATGTGCCAGAAGCAACAGGATTTTCTGTTTTGTTACAATGATTCTAGAAATACTCTCTACTGAGAAAATACCAAAGCATTCCTTTATTTAATTGAACCGAGAGCAGCACACATACAGAATACAGGTGAATGATTGACATATATTATACATTTGTCTTCATGTGAATACTTCAATGATGGAACAGTTTTACTGAGGACAGCACTCGGCCCTTTTAACTGTATTTTAAAAAAATGTACTTTGTTTATATATTTATCTTTATTTCATTCATACAAAACTGTGCTGATTGAGGCTTCGTGTGTCATTTTTGTATTGCTTAGTTAAATAGGTGAGGCTTTCACCAGATATGGACTTAGACTTATGGAGTTTGGGTAGAATAAGGGGAGGAAAAAATGATCCCTCAGATATACATGGTATAATATTTAGTATTGCTTGTATACTCTCGTATGTGCTCAATGTATCCTCATGTCAACTTCTATATTATGGTCTCTCCCCATATGTAAAGAACTGCAGAAACTTGGTTTGTGGAAAGCAACCATAACATAAGGAAACTAGTAAAGGTCGCCAACATCTGTAACAAACAAGAAAACATATTCATTGGTAATGTTCAAATAATGACAACATTTATTTGTATTATTCATTAGAGATATTCCTATAGCACAGACAGTTTACATACTGTACATTCATGTCCTCATACATAGTACAATCATAGCCAGAGGTCTGTTATCTTTTTTTGTAGCTGTTCCCTGCACGGGATATGAGAAGTATTCACTTGTAAGGGTTACTTGAGTATTAGATTAGTGTAAGGGTGAGGGGAATGGGTTTTTTGAACCTTTAGGGTTACAGAAGAACTCCAGGGAAATCACAAACTGACCCTTGCAGTGGGACTTCCCTCACACGGCATGGGTTAAGTGCTCGTTTTGTCTAGGGGAGCCAAATAAAGCAGATATACTTGCCTGATCCTCAGCCCCACTGGCTCCCTCCAAGCTGCTAGACTGGTCCCCGTAACTTCTTCTTGCCTGGGTTCCAGCAGTCTAAGGGCCACTGACACCAGCACGTCTTATGCAGGTCCATTCACCTGCAATAAACATGAGGATGCCAAGGGACATTTCATAGCTGGTGCGGAGAGAGGTGAGTGCCAACCACCTCAACACTGAGGATTAGGGGAGTGATACAGCTTCATCTGAGACCCCTAGACAAATCAAGCATGTATCCCTTGCAGTGTGGGAGTAGTCCCACTGAAAGGGTAAGTTTGTGATTTTCCCAGAAGTTTAGAGTATAGGGGGCAAGTCTTGTTTAGAGTTAAGGGACAATTTTAGGGGTTATGATAGAATGAAGAATAAGTGTTATACAACCCCAATCCCAAATAAGTTGGGACACTGTAAAATCTACATAAAACAAAATGCAATAATTTGCTAATTTTATAAAACCATATTTTACTCACAATAGAAAATAGAAAACATATCAAATGTTTCATCTGAGAAAATGTATCATTTGAAAAAAAAAATAAGTTGAAATTGATGGTTAAGTTATGGGTAAGGAAAGGTGAAGTCTTAAAGGGGTTCTAAGCCCTCTGGTTTGTTGCCTATATCTACTGTTAGCAAGCAGCAGATATAGGCAAAAAGTAAAAAAAAAAAAAAACACACTTTAACAGCGGTTTACACTTACCATGTTATCGCTGCACGCTCCCGCGCCGAGAATCCGGAACTGATCGAGTGGCCGCAAAGCATCTTGGGGCGTGCACATGCGCAGTTCGGATTTTCGGCCGGGGGACGAGCAGAGACGCAAGGTAAGTCTATGGACGCGTGCACCTGCATGCAGACACCACGGGATCGGAAGTGCCTGCAGGGACAGAGGAGTCAGCGCTGGATCGGAGACCCGCCGCAGCTCTGGAGGGACAGATGAAAACATCAGGAAAGAAGAGGAAGATCGGATTAAGAGACATCATTTAAGGTAAGTGCTAACATTAACATGGGGGGGAGGGGGAAAAAAGTTAGACTTTAATGTCACTTTAAGCTGGCCATACACCTATAGATTATCTGCAGATTTTCTATGGTCCAATGGAAAAAGTGCAACAGATTCCTCCATCTACGCTCAACTGTGTGGATGGAGGAATCACCCACTTAGCATAGATGGAGGAATCTGTTGCACCTTATCCATCTGTCCATAGAAAATCTGCAGATAATCTATAGGTGTATGGCCAGCTTTTGGTGGAATTTTAGGATGTTTTGAGCACTGAAGATTACGACAATGGGCATCAAGAGCTAATTTACTAACAGCAGCTACTTTACTGCATCTGTTAAGCCATTTTAACACAGTGATCTGGAAAAAATACATTTCGTTTTTCTTTATAAAACTTTGCATGGCACTAGCGATCCTAGATGGCACTGACGAGTATTTCCCATACTCCTCAACGCCATCTAGGGGTGCCGCTGGGGTGCGAAAGGCATCCACCCAGCGAGTTTTAGAAATAAACCTGATAGTCTACTGTACAATTCTACTAATTTTCATTCCTAAAACAACATCACACCTTATGGCTGTTGTAAAACAATCAGACCACCCTGTTCTTGATTTAAAGTTTAGACACAATGTCTTTAAAGTTGAGTAGAGAAGGGAAGAGTTAAAACCTGTCAGATTTTATTTGCTATGTCCCGTTGGGGAGATTTTCCTGTGTCAGAGACTCAGCAATAAGTGAGAGAACATCTCGCTAAAGCTAGATGGTTGTCACCGGAATGGGTGTTCCTATTAGAAGGTTTTCCCCTCGTCTCCTGACCTAGAGATAACATTAAAATGTAGCAATTCCCTTGATTTTTTTGTCCACTCAGTCCAGAAAGAGAAAATCCAGGGCACTCAACACAAATCACTGTTCTTTATTGTAGCAAAAAGCTCAAATCAAATAAACCAACCCGGCTAGACACATTTTCTTGAGGCAATGGGCACAGATCCAAGTGCCTTGAGAAAGCGTGCACCAAATATGAGAAATGGCCGAATTATTTTATTTATTATTAGCCTTTTTGTGATGCAATAAAGTAGACTGATTTGCCGTGACTGCCCTGGATTTTTTTCTTCTGGGCTAAAAGGCTTTAACCCTTTAACACTCTATCCGAAATTAAAATATATGCATTTTAAATGGATTTGATGAGAGCTAAGATCTAGGATATTTGTAACCTAAATGTACCTACTGTACTTAAAAGGTAATTAAAGCCCCTGGGTTTTTTTGCATAGATCTACTGCTAGCAAGCAATAGATCTATGCAAAAAGTGTAAAAAAACAAAACTGCTGTAACAGAGGTTTAAACTTGTCTTCCCCACGGGCTCCTCTCTGAAAATGTGAAGATCCTCCGGCGGCCGCAAAGCATCTTGGGGCGGGCACATGCGCAGTTCACGTTTTTGGCCGGGACGCGAGGAGAGACACAAGGTAAGTCTATGGACATGTGCACGTGCATGCAGACACTGTGGGACAGGAAGTACCAGCAAGGACAGAGGAATCAGCGCTGGATCGGAGACCCGCCGCACCGCTGGAGGGACAGATAATAACTGCAGGAAAGAAGATGATCAGATTAAGAAACATCATTTAAGGTAAGTGCTTTCATTAACACTGGGGGGGAGGGAGGAGGGGGGGAAGGGAAAAAATTGACTTTAATGCCACTTTAATGTTCATTTGTTATATGCCAGATAATGAGATCTCATTAAAGAGACTCTGTCCCAGAACAATTATTTCAACAACAAACTTCTCATAAGGTTATATTTGCATTCAATGTATTTTAGACATGGTATTTACTTGTAAATGCCTCCCTTGTGTAGACATTCTAAATTTCTGACACTTCTGCTGGGTGACTCAGAGCTGTCACACAAGTGCCACTCTATAGCAGAGGTAGGCAACCTCAGCACTACAGTTATTGTGGGACTGCAAGTCCCATGATGCATTGCAAGAACTTGACAGCCACAGGTATGGCTCTCAGAGACAGATGCATGAAGGAATTTGTAGTTTCAAAACAGTTGGGACTGCTGGGGTTGCCTACCTCTGCTCTACAGCAGTGCTCCCCAACCTTTTTATCGCCGCGGACCGGTCAACGTTTAATAATTTTACCGTGGCCCGATGAGGGGGGGGACATTGATTGTTTATATTTTAGATTGTTTTGATTTAATAATTTTAATTTCATTGTATTTAAACATGCCTTCAAAATAAAATACAGTTACACCAAAAAATGAAAGCGTTGGAATTCTTCACCTATTCCACCACCGAAAAACTGGGCGAGATTACTGTAGGAAAGTCACTGGTCTTTCATCAGTATTTGGCAATAAATGTACAAAATAGTGCATGCAGCATTTTTGCAGATCGCACTGGACCGGAAAACGCAGGCACTAATGTGTTACGCATTCCGGTGCCGTGATCGCACTGCAGGCGGGGGGCGAGGCTTCAGTACCATTGAGTTCAATGGACCACCACGCCCCCTCCTGCCCCAAAACAAAGTGAGCCGCCGGGTTGCATTCCAGAGGCTGAATGCACTGGCACGCACTCCTTATGGTGGGACTGGGCCCTTAGGGCTTGTTCACACAAATTACGGTGCTTTCCAGAGCGGTAGCTGCTGGAACGCACAGCAATCACTCACAAATCTTCCAGCTGAGTTCAGGGGTGGGAGGGGGCGTTGCGGTGCATTGAAGTCAAAGGCACTGCAGCCACCTCCCGTAGTGCGATCGGATGCGGGGCAAAATATTGCCTGCGTTCTGTTCCACTGCAATGCTGCTTGCGCTATTTTTTGTGTTTGCAGTGGAATGGAACGCAGGCAATGATCCTCTACAGTATTTGTTCCTCTCCTGACTTCTTCATAAAAGGTTATGTAAGGAGATAAATGGAGGGTGGAGGAGCTGGGCTAGCACATGCAGGTATTAGACACTCCCAAGACTATGATGTGCAAGGAGGGAGGGGGATATACTAGGGAACTGACACTTTCTGCAGTAAGGGTAAACCTCTAAGTTTTTTTTTTGCTATCCATGTCCCTGCTGGGGAGATTTCCCCTAACTTCCTGTCCTGTGGGCACACAAGCATAAATTCCTACTCATCCCCACCCTATTGAAAAGTGTATTTACTGCTGTTTGGGTTACTGCTGGAAATATTTTTCCAGTGAGCTGACAAGAAATGAGGGTAGGTTTCTGCAGCGGTGAAATAGCAAAACAAAATAATAATAGAAATAAAATACCTTGGTTCACTTCAGCCAAGAAAAAACAAAAAAAACACAACAAAAAGGTTTTTGATCACAATTCTGCAAGCTCCCCTATAAAAGATTTCCATTTATCTTGATGTTTAGCTTAACTGACAATGAACCACAAAAGGTTCGGGGGGAAAAGTCACTTCTACCCAGATTCTTCACAGAACACCTCTGGAAGTTATCCCTGGTTCAACCAAGTCCGACAGCTATGCAGTTTTGGCACTCATAACCGAGTCTTATATCAATAGTGAACCGATCGGTTCTCACCTTATGTGCACGGCAAGGTGTTTTTACACTCTTGGGTCTCCTCCAACTTCTTTGTTTGTCCGTTGATCGCAGCACATTTAAACTTAGGTGTTCCCCAGAAAAAGACTTCCACAGGTTTTACGGCTCCATCCACTACAGTCCTAAGGCGAGGAAAAAAGAAATGTAATAAAAGCTCCAATATTTGTCCTACTAGATTTCTGTTGAACTGATGAGTGATGGTAGCACCACACCCTCACTTCTTACAATTCACACATATTCTATTTTTCTAGGGATTTGAAGGTGCTGAACTACAACATAGTCAGTCATTTATCAAATATATCAAATGTAAAAGCTCTAAGCACCTAAATTCCAAAAAAGAAAAGTATTCAGTCCATCAAATGTACATAGGTTATTTCCTGCTCCTCATATGAGGGGTACCTCCTTGGGCCACTACTAATAACTACAAAAAATATGTCTAATTTATGTAGTATTATTTGTATTTATCTACTGAAGAAACATGTTGAGTGGCCCAATCTTCGATGCGTTTCGCATTATGCTTCCTCGGTACAGGAGGTAACCGCTAAAGTTGCTGCATAACATAAAGTCACAGCCTTTTAAATTAACAAAAGTCTTTCCTAAATTCAGAGAAACAAATTCAGTCTAGGAAGTCCGTGCATCTCAATCCGCACAAGGACAGATTATATTTTTTGTGTTGAGTTCTTTGCTGCTTTGTGTTTCATACATTGTAAAACAAATAACTTCTGACCTGTGAAATACGGCATCCATAGCATTTTCTAGGCTAAAGCCTTCAACAGCCTTACAGCCTTCACCCCAACTTTAAAGAGAATACTCCGTAATGTCTAATGTTCACCTTCCCTTGCCTCCACCACTATGGCCCTTGTTGCCCATCTGTGGTGTGTATATGGCATGATAATTTATTGGACTTCATATAATGTATGGATGCACCAATACCGATACTAGTATCAGTATCGGCGCCGATACAGAGTATTTGGCCGAATACTTGTACTCACCCAAATGCTCTGATACCTTCCCCAATACTGCAACTTCCGGTCAGAAGGAGATTTCCTCCCACCGGCAGTGCCACAAGGGAACATGAAGCTGGCTACTCTGCCAATCAGGAAGCTGGGCGGCGGGTAATGACTCGCCGCCCGGCTTTCCAATTAGCTGGGAAGCTGGCTCCATTCTAGTTTTGGCCAGCTCCATGCTGATTGGCTAGCAAGCCAGCTTCTGGCCAATCAGCATCGAGGTGGCCAAACAGCATGGAGCCGTCTTCCTGGGCAATCAAGAAGCCGGGCGGCAGTTAATGACACACAGCCCAGCTTCCCGATTGCCCGGGAAGAAGGCTCCATGCTAGCTGAAGTACCATTTTTGGTACTTGGTATCGGCGATTACGGATATATAAATGTTGGTACTCGTACTCAATACCGGTATTGGTGCATCTCTAATATCATATCATATGAATGAATACATACAGGTGGATACACTAAAAAGCTATACTTGCCTGGATAGACTGGGATGCTCACATATGACTGTTTAACAGGTACCTCAATGACGGAAAACAGTAGGTCCCCCTAAACTCCTTACAGCGTTTCCGGCCCAAATAACAATGGTGGTGCTCGTAGTGACAATCACGGATGGCGCCGTGCACAGCAAACAATGAAAGATAGGAGTCACCAGCACTCCATAGATGATGTTCAAATAGTAACGTCCATTTATTTTGACAAAACGTCACACATGTAGCAGTCGGTTCTACTGAACCGAAGTTTAGCAGAGGGCGGGTACAATGCTGGTTTACTATTGGCTATTGCAAATTGAAATAGCCAATAGGAATCTAGCAATGCATTCGCATGGGCAAAAATTGTTATCTTTTTTTTCTATTCTGACATCGCTTCGTGTCAGTATAAAGAAAAAAAAAAGAAAAAGCAGTGCTTCTCTCCTGGGCAGCCGGGAGCGGAGGCTCCCAGAGCTCCCGGGAGAGTTTTTTTCTTCCTTTTTTTTTTTACGGCAGCAGAACCGCCGGACAATAGGAAACTGTTGTGCGGAGCTAGCTGTCACTGCTAGCTCCGCACAATCGTTTTCTATTTACTTTTTAATCTATTTTTCTGTTCTGCTCGGTTCCTCTGAGGGACCGAGCAGAACAGCCGAGCAGAATGCCGCTCAGCGGCATTCGGCTATTCACTCACTGCTGTTCGGCATCTATAAGAATAGGCCGAACAGCAGTGAGTGGCCTGCTGGAGGTTCGGCTTAGCCGATCCAGATGTTGGATCGGCTGAGTCAAACTCCTGAGTCAAACTCTGCTGAGCATGTTCGGCCGACCCGAAGCAAGCCGATGTACGGCTGAAATCAGCCGTACCAGCCTGAAGTGAATAGCCAAACAGTGTTCGGCTCACTTCACTTCCGGTCAGTCATTCACTCGGCTACCTACGGCAGCTTAGTGAATAGACCCCCATGTACTTTCAAGTATGGGGAGCGTGCAACTCATTGCAGCGCAAAGGGTCATATTAATGAGTTATACAAGGCAACAAGTGAAAGCAGTAAGTGAGATACTGATGCTATTCAGTAAACACAACAGTGAGAAAATCACTAGATTCACACAATTTACCTTCATCTAAGTCCTGTGTGGACACAGCTCCATGAAGGGTCAACAGGAGTGTACTTACAGAGCCGTGTATATTACTCTCTATCTGCTTTATTGCATCACAAGTCACATTCAAACCTCCAGGGCTCGACGGAATCGGATTGGAGACTGTGAGAAACGTCTTAGTGCTGACATTTTTTACATTTGGCTTTCTGTATGTGTGAGTCATCAGGCAGGGTGTTCCATCATCACCAGCAGGCACGTTCCAGGATTACCAGATAAAAGACAGGACAGCAGGGAAAACTGATACCCTACAAATACTTAGTGGATATGCTTTACTCAAGGTTTCTTTCTTTTTTTTTATTGGAGTGTACCTTTAAATCAGTCACATGCTACACTTTCAGTAAGGCCTGGTTCACACCTAGGCGTATTGCATATGCGCGTCTGTCGCGCGGTTGTCGCGCGTTTTTTACCGCGATTTGCGGTAAAAAAATTGCACGACAAACGCGCGTTTCCGAGGGCTACTTGGCTGTATCCCAATGGAAACGCGCAACAAAAACGGCCCAAAGTAGTACATGTACCTTTTCAGGCGTGGGCCGTTTTGTAGCGCGTTAGGGACGGGCTGAAATACGGCAAGGTGTGAACCAGACCCATTGAAAACAATGGGATTTTCATGTTTGAGCGTTTTGTAGAGCGTTCGTCGAGCGTCGAACACTCTACAAAACGTTCAGGTGTGAACGAGGGCTTAGAGCAGCATTATTACCACACAGATGGCAGAAGACATTGATACAGTTGGATGCTGGAAGAAAGACTTACGGGTAACCTGGATACTTTGCCAAACATTCTCTGAATCTTTTTCTCTCAGAATATCCACAGGGGGAGGAACAAAGTCCCCAGTTACTCCACTCCGGCCAGGTACCTAGTTCGGTGACTAAAAACATTGCAAAGCTTTAGCATGTTGAACACATATGTACACATTGCTTTTACTGCAACTTTAAATTCTTTATTTAGAACCACAATGGACAAATAGAAAAGATCAAAACAGCATGTCATACAACAAATTAAATAATGGAGCAATCATCATTAATTGAAGCATGCAATACACAAGGACCAGGATGTTTCTGAACATGTTCATGTCCCTAGCGGGGTTTTTCATATGATAACTAGGGGATCCGTGAAGAAAACGTAAGCAGAGGAAGAAAGCAGAAAAGAGGATTAAAGACAGATTTCAGAATAGTGTCAGAGGTGGAAAGTCAAAGGTTGTGAGAAGGAAACGGATGGTACGGGCAATCCACACGGGGGAGGTAATCGGGAAGTGGAGGTGGAGGCTGACAGATAGGAGCAATGCATCGGAGATGGGATAAGTCCAGAGTGTATCAGATGGTGCATCCATCATGCACTCCGTTGTCAGCAAGGAGGGTTTCTGGATATGCTTCAGAGTGTTTTAATTGAATCCAGTAAAACCACGGCTTGTTGAAGACCACTGATCTGTTCTTAAGTGAAGCAGTGAAGTCTTCCTTGTACACAATGTAGTTTACTTGAACTTTACTTGTAGGGGGTGAGGTCTGCTTCCAAAGCCCAGTAATACAGGTCTTAGCTGCGTTCAGAAAGTGTACGGTCAATGATTTCCCGCAGCGGGTCTTTGGAATAGGCGTAAGGTACAGTAAACATGCCGTGGTTTCAGACCTGTGAGCTCAAAAATTATGCAGGTAACTTCAGTCCAAAATTGTCTGAGCCTGGGGTACTCCCAGAAGATATGGAATTAGGTGCCTCGAGATTCAGCACACCAACAACATATATCATCTGCCCCTGAGAACAGCCTAGCTAAGACAGTGGGAATTCTTTACCTGCTAGTCATCTATTTGTGGTTTGCTTCCTGGTATTTATTAGAAATGGAAGCACAATGCTCTCGCTGTTGGTGGGAGAGCTCAACTCCCTCGTCCCGTTCCCATGTCTAGGTAGAGAAAAAAAGGGGTGATTCTTTCGAGGCTAGTAGGAGCTGAGAGGAGACCAAGAAAGACCCCCTTAATAAGTGTCATAGGGAAAGGATAATGGGCTGTGTCCCATCTACGTGCCACCCCATTGAAAGCCTATTGGGTGGAAAAAAAATCAGGGGACATTTCTTAACACTGGTAAAGTCAACATTTCCTGCACAAGGCAGACACTCATGGGGGATTTGAAATTTACAGAGAGAGCATTCCAGATTAACCTAGAGCTTCTTTCCTGACGGCAGCACCAATTGACAATCCTTGCTAGGTGCACTGCAGCATGGTAGATTGTGGGGTCCGGAAACCCAATGCCCCCCTGGATTTTGGCAGGAGTGAGGTGTTAAAAAATATGTGTGGCT
>NW_017308792.1:91959-93425 GCF_000935625.1 Nanorana parkeri | reverse complement strand
ACTGTCTTCAGGTAGCTCTGCGGAAGCGGGACTGGGACAGTTTGTAACAAATATAAAAGCCTGGGAAGGCCCACCATTTTGAGCACATTGCATTTGCCAAACCAAGTAATAGTAGTCCTACACCAGGCCTCGAAATCTTTCCTGAGGGACCATAAGAATTGGGTGAAGTTAAGCTCCATAACGCAGTCCAAATTAGACGGGATCTGGACTCCTAAGTAATATAGAGATAAATTGGTGGACCATTTATAAGGATAATAGGACCAAATACTGTCTACTAAGGAGGAGGGGAGAGAGATATTTAATGCCTCTGACTTTGAGATTTATTTTATAGCTGGATAAGGATCGATACTGCTGCAGTTCCTTCACGAGAGCTTGCACAGAGACTCTAGGCTGCTTTAACTTCAACTTTAGGCAACAAGCAAAATCATTTTATAAACTGATAATGATACACATTAATCGCTGCGACAGTTCTGAAATCATGAGAGTTTAAAAAGAATCCCCTGTGGTCAAAAGAGACTCCTTTTGCAGTGGGTGCCTCTGATTTAATTTCCAGCTCTGTGCAGACTTTTTGGGAAGCCCGTCACACAAATGGCTTACAGATCCCCCCAGGTTTACCAGATTGCAAGCAAGACTTTCATTGTTTGCAAATGTTAGAAACGTGTTGCACGCAGCAGACTGTAATAGCAAAATCGTTTCTAATTACATTCAGTTTCCGATAGTCTTTTGTAAAGAATGATTGTATTCTATTTTTTTGGCAAAGGTGGTATTTTCTTTTAAAGAAAAGAGGTCTGCAGTAAGTAAAGAGTGCAATTAGTGTGATCATCCAGTTATTCCAACAATCCAAAAACATATTCAGTTTTGTCTATTTGACAGTAGTAAGGGCTGCTATTCTTTTGTTTTATTGAAGGTTTTCTATACGTATATGTAAAGGTGATCACTTAGGAGAACTATGGTGTCAGTGTTTTTCCCCATAGTTCTCCTTAGGGTAACGGGAGGACACAAACTAGCTAAGGACGGGAGAGCGGTGTGGGGGCGGAGACAGCGCTGTCACAGGAGGCTGGGCTCTCCTCTCTACACCACTCGACCAGCCTCCTGTGACAGCGTGCCAGAGAGAAAAGCAAGGTACACATACTCCGCGAGTGTGTGTACATAATTGAGGATATGGTATGTTAACTATATCCTCAATTATGAATGAATGGGAGTAATCTACATCACCCCCATTCATTCATAGTTGTAGTTATAGTAAACAAACAATGTTCTCATTTTATCAATGAACAGGAACACTCATAGAGGATTCCTGTTCATTGATAACAGGGGACACAGAAAAAAAAAAAGAGATTGAGGACTCTGTGTTCTCAATCTCTTTTTCTATTTTAAAAGGGAAATATCAGGGGTCTGTTTAGACCCCTAATATTTTCCCAAAGCACCTAAAAGTAAAGTAAAAAATAAAAATATTTAATAAAAAA
>NW_017308792.1:65628-91865 GCF_000935625.1 Nanorana parkeri | reverse complement strand
GGCAGCGGAGGGGGGTACTGATCGGCATCCCATACACTTGATCCGCCGACTCTACAGATCGCTTGTATGATAACAGGCATCGCTGCCTGTTTTTAAATATCGGTCATTTCCCGCTTGCCGAGCGGCGCGCGCAAGGGGGCGTGTCTGAGGGGATGTCTAAAGATCATTCTAATGGAAAGTAACGGTGCCCATACACTGTGTGAATTTCGTCCGGCATCTCAGAATAGAGTTTAAACAGTGGGGATTCCTAGATAGATGCACTCGTATTAGTATCTGCTCTATTTTTTTTTGTTCAGCCCGCAGGTTGAACTAGAAAAATAGAGCAGTGTACGGCCACCCTCAGCAACCAAGACTAAGTTTTTTCCCTTTAACCCTTTTGCTGCCAGGGCATTTTTTTGCATCTTCTGCACACATTTTATGATCCACATTTTAGGTGACTGAAAATTACTTAAAACCTCCAAACAGTTAAATATACATAGATATAGATATAGATATAGATATTCTGAAAGCAAAGAATAAAAGGGTGGCAGTTGTATATTTTTATGCTGCACAGTATTAGCGCAACTTTTCATCAAACCAAACATTTTAGTAAAAAATACGCTCAAGTTAAAAACACAAAATAATACCCAATTTTTTGTAAAATATAAAAGATGAGCTTGTGACCAACAGATACCCAACAAGCCCAGGTTAAAAATTCTGTGCAGCCGTAGAATGGCGAAACATACCGTACCCCAAATTGTCCATAGGCAGCACGATAAAAGCCCATACAGTAATACCTTGGTTTACGAGCATAATTAGTTCCGGAAGCATGCTTGTAATCCAAAGCGCTTGTATATCAAAGCGAATTTCCCCATAGGAAATAATGGAAATTCAGATGATTCGTTCCACAACCCAAAAATATTCATATAAAAATGATTACAATACTGTACTGTAATATAATAATGTATAAAATATAAAGAAAAATAAACCAATTACCGGTACCTTTTGTGGCCGGTGTGAGAGGGACAAGAGAGAGGAGGATTATTGCGTAGGACGACTTTCACTATCACTAACGGAATCCCTGCTATCCCTTGACTCAATGGAATCTTTTTCATTTCGTGAAACCTTAACAAGGAATCTATCCAATGTGACATTGCATTGTCGTTAAACAGACTCATCGCTCGCACTGCTACAGCCTTATTCAGGTGGTGCTTTTCTGCAGAATTTTGCTCTTATTGCAAGACATCGCTTGTATATCAAGGCAACATTTTTCAGAAATGTTTGCTTGTCTTGCAAAACGCTCTCAAACCAAGTTACTTGTAAACCAAGGTATTACTGTACAGGACATCAGTTTAGAGATATCCATGAATATTGTCTCTATAATTATTGCTCACACTACGGCCTGTAGGGCAATACCTACTCGTACATAGGCGCACCCAAGGCGTGTTTACATTAATATGTGAAATAAATGGCAAACACACTCATCAATTCATAACTTGGGCGGGGAACTTTAAAATGTTTTTATTTTATTTTTACATCTATTTTATTTAATTTAAATTTTTCAAACTTCACTTAAACTTAATTGACTATCAAATAAGAGGGCTTACAAGCCCCCTATGTGATAGCACGTTGGAGGTGACATTAGGTGACCCTTAGCCTCAATACAAAACACAAAAATTCCCCAGCCTCAACCTGCAACCAAACAAGTAGCCCTGTCAACAGTATGCGTTAAAATCAGAGGTTTTAGTTGCACAAACTTTTGGCCAAAAATATGTAGAAGCCACACTGCCGCGCCACGGCACCTCTGCAAAGTGTGGTCCTAACTCTATGTATCTGAGTCTCCAAGTGTGAGCATATTAATGAAGTCGATAGATTGCATGCAGGTGTACCTGGAGGTAGCCAACTCCTCCTAATAAGGTGCAGGGACGCACTGGGGGCCCAGCAACCAAAAATGCACGCTGGGACCCCAGTGCATCCCCCAAACCAAAAATAGTCAAACTAGAAAAAAGTGGTACATGCATGAATCTATAACCAGTCTTTATAGCAGGGAGCACATTGGGAAGGCTTACAACAATACAAAACACAAAAATTCCCCAGCCTCAACCTGCCAGCCAGCCTGCAACCAAACAAGTAGCCCTGTCAACAGTATGCGTTAAAATCAGAGGTTTTAGTTGCAAAAACTTTTGGCCAAAAATATGTAGAAGCCACACTGCCGCGCCACGGCACCTCTGCAAAGTGTGGTCCTAACGCTGGTTATAGATTCATGCATGTACCACTTTTTTCTAGACCCTTAGCCTCGCCTTTCCACTCCAAAAAAGCTATTGGAGTACAGATTGTTCAGAACACCATTCTGTGGGAGGGGGTGCAATTATTATGAGGGGTTACTACTTTCCCTGTTGGATTTTGTATTTATTTTGTATTTTGGGGAATATAATAGGGGGAGATGAAGCACACAAAACTCCTAGGTGGACAGGAACAGAGTTGAGAATTATGGCAGGAAGATCTCAGTGTTGGAGCACCTAAAACATATAAAGCATCTGAGGTTGACTCAGCCGACTAGGCTGCACTAGTAACTAAAGCTGGTCATACTGGTAGACTATTACACAAACGTTTATATGAAAAATCTCATCAAAATATTCGATGATGCGCTTCAGAGACTTGATGAATATTATTTGAAATTTTGTTTGATTTTACCATCCCATTTTAGAATGAATTCAGTTTCTCAAATGAGAATCACATACACCATTATAGTTTTGTTCATTTGAGAAAACATTTCCATCCTGCTCCTTCAATTTTTTTCAGCACTACGGTCAAAATCGATCATTGATTTAACCCCAAAAAACAAGCAAAAAAAACGAATGCATGTTTTCATAGCCAGCTTTAAACATCACTTTTGGGTGGACAGACCTTTTAACATTTTCTGCAAAGACACACAAAACATGCAGTATGCAGCTCCACAGAAATTCAAAAGTAAAATCAATAGACTTACATTCACACCCGTCTACGTTATAGCAACTTCGACTTTCTCTGCCTTCACCTTCACAAAACTGGTCGTCAGTATCTGCATTTTCACATATGCGTTTCCGGTGCTGCAGCGCTGCTTTTCGTCTACACTTGACCTCATCATTTGTCAGACGTTTGCATATTGACCATTCCTCCCAATTTCCCCATGCAGGCTCAACTAAAACGGAAGAAAGCAATATGGAAGTTTTGAATGCTAAAGAGAGGGGAGGTTAAATTCATGGACCACCAGGGAGGCAGGGACCTTTATCCTGGATCTTTTAAATCCTGATAGGGTCTTTTTTGAATTGAACAGATTGCCTCAACTGCCATTGTATCATGTGGCAAGCAATTTCAAGCGTTTTTATTAGGGTTGCACAGATACCAAGTACAGTACTCGGTGCAAGTACGAGTACATGTACCGATACTTTTGAGCTCCAAGACTACACTAGAGAAACATTCAAAAATTAGGAGGCAGCTGTCATTTGTAAGGAGCACACGGAGCTCCCGGGATTTGTACATCTCGGTTTTAATGTATGATTTTGTTTTTATAGATATAAATAAAGGGATGCACAGATACCAGTTTTGCGAGTATGAGTACTGGTACTTGCCAAGTACTTACAAGTACGAGTACTGATACATTTTTGTTTATTGTCATGTGACAGTTTTTCTAAAACAATACAGACTAATGATTTCAGGACAGCGGTGGAGTGCCAGAGCCAGGTCCCAGCTGCAAACGATGCAACCCTGGTAGTTCTCATGAAAATGCCAAGTATCTGCACTGGTACTCGAAAAGTATCTGTGCATCCCTAGTTTTTATATCAGGTCAGCTCCAGTGTTCCCACAAATCTCCAGGCATATTAGTATGCAAATATTGACCAGATTTCCAGGTTGAGGGCCTTGTCCCTCCCAACTCCAACTCCTGTTATTGGCTGGTGTGGCTGCCCATCATAGTGATAGGCCTGTATAAATGCTTAGGAGGCAGGGCCAATTTTTTTTCATCTTGGAGTCCTGGCACCCATGCACCATTGCCTATGACAGCAGGGTTAGAGGGGGCAGAAACAAAATGCCAGACTGCGATAACTCTTTCTTGATTTTATTTCCATCTTTTGGTGGTATGTATAGCTAAATAGTAGAGGTAAACATAGGGCAGATCTCATACTTCCTCCAATAGCACACCCTAGAATTTTAGCATTAGTCACATGACATGAGGGGCAGAACTTTTACAAAAGGGGCATCATTCAAATGCACCTGGGCTAGCATGTGGTCCAAATGAAACCGTGTGTGATGGAACATAGGTGTATTTTCCTTTTTTAGGGCTTAAAAAGCCTCCTCTGATCCCACATATTATGTTGCTATATATTAAGGATTTAGCGCCATAAATTAGTATTATAGGCCTCTCATTCCCAACATTCTTTATGATCCACTTTATCTCTTCACTTACTTATACATGCCTTCTTTGTATTGCAGATAGTTTGTCCTGTAGGAGATCCAACACAATATTTTCCTCCATGTTGAGGAGGTGGACTATCACAAGATCTCCTCCGCCTTTCCCGTCCTACACCACAGGTGACTGAGCAATCTGACTCCTTCTGCCATGCTCCCCATTGTCCATCAACTGCGGAAATAATATGCAGATCATGAGATGGAAGGGAATAAGCAGTTAAATGGGAATACACAGTAATAGACAGTACATGTCCGTAGTACAGACTCCCTAGGGAGCTACTGAGATGCTGGTTCCTTCTGTCATAAAGTGAGCTTTATTAAAGACAGAACAAAAGCCCTGCACAAAAAGATTTAAGGTAATACCGGTAGGACATAAACAAACAGACTTGGCAACATAGGTGTGCGCAGCCTAGGCACAGCAAACAAGGATTTCTTCTGGTGAAGCACACGTGCAGTTTATTTACACTATTTACAAGAAAATTTGAGCAAAACAAACAAAACATGAAAATTAATCCTTGCTTTTTGGTCACTTACTACACACACAGTATCCCTCACTACCAACCAGGTAAAACCCTATTTAATAAACTGCCACACAGGTCACTAGAAAGCTCCCCAGTCTACTCAGGCATGGTTCCAGTGTGTAGCAAATCACTGAGCAGTCTGGGAGTTCTTATAGAGGCCATAATGAGCCAGCTTACTTCAGCTGGGCTCATTACCTCTACCATTCCAGCACTCCCTCTAGTGGAAAAAAAATCTGCATACAACCTGAACCTGGGGCACACATATATGCCATTCTGGATACACCCAGGTGATTTCACCTGCCTGCTGTTATATATATATATATATATATACAGGGCTCGAAAAATGCACTCGTCCACTCGTCTGTGACGAGTGGACGCCAGTGCTAAACGAGTACCTTCCCGACCGGCTGTTGTAATTAAACGGCCGGCCGAGAGCTTTACATTCATTTTAACTCTCTCACGCCGCCCGCGGCGAACTGAGGAGCAGGAGAGCTGCCGCCGGCCAGTGGACTGCATTACCCAGCAGTCACCCTGGCGCAACGGAGGTGTGGCCGTGAGGAGACGGAAGGGGCTTCCGACGTCCAGAGAACACATGAGGTGTGAGGCGACAGAGATCCTGCATTCATGCTGACTGGTGAAATTTTTGACTGACTGGTGAGACACCGCCAAATTTTTCAAGCCCTATATATATATATATATATATATACACACACAAACATACACAGACCTGAGGCATCCCAGATCCCCATCTCTTTAACTGTCCCTTACCTCTTCCAGCAGGGGCACAGTCTACATGCTACCACGCAGCTTTCCCAGGCCCAAGATCGTGGGTGTTATGTGAGGAATGTAAGTGGCAAGTGCACTTTGTATCATTGAGCCGGTCACAGAGAGATCTTTGTGATCTCATCACTGGCACAGTGATAACAAAATGGCGCCTGCTGTTGTGGTTTTGCTGTTGCGCTCAGGGGATTAGGGTGTGTCCAGGCAAACCACCCTGCGCACGCCTATGCTCAGCAACAATTCGAGAAAAAAACAACTGTAATAACCTGGTACAGAAAAAGGTTAACTACTGTATATGCCTTAACCTTAACTCGAAGGGTCCGAACTATGCCACTTGCTAGTGGAGGGTTAAAGCACAGTCTGCCAGCCGTGGTGCCTGTAATCTTCTGACAGCACAACAGCAGCCTCTGTGTTGCTCCTTCCCCAAGCTCTCTTTATATATCCCTGGGTTCCACTGCAGCATTTAGCACGCAGTTTGTTACTCCTGGGGCCTCTTGGCAGCTCCCTGCCCCTGTCTGTACAGTGCACTGCAGCTCTCCACACTCCTGGCAGACTGTCCCTTCTGCTCAGCTTGCAGGTTCACAGTCTCTGCCTGCCCATCAAAGGTCCCAGGCCCTCCCAAATGAACAGTCCCTGTTTAGCCCTCTTCTCCTGCACGCCGGTCCCCTGAGCAGTCTGCTCTCCTCCGGGTCCAGTGGGTGGTGGTTAAAAGGTCCCAACTGACAATGCAAACATTTTATTTTTTATGCTCCCCTTGCCACACTGTCCAATAGCGGCGAGGGAGAGAGACACAGGCTGCCAAAATACCTGAGCGGTTCTGAATTAAAGAGACCGCCAGCCACGGCTACATCCTATTCATAAAAGGCCAATATTAAAAAGGTTAAAGCAAAATATATTTTATATAAGAGGTTTCCCCAGACTGCAATTAAGACCTGGCAGAGGTTCTTTCCCTGGCCTGCTGCAATGAAAACAGTTAGGCAACTGTAGTACTTATGTGGTTATATTATGCCATATTTATCAAAATGCGATTGCTAAAAGAGGGTTGCTACATTATTTCACCTTACAGGTGATGCAGTTAATAGTATAATGCCATTTGCTCAACATTTCAGCATGTTCCTTCCTGTCTTGACTTCCCAGCTGTCCCTTGCCATTAGAAGGGACATCACTGGTCACATGACAAAGCCACTAGAGGTGTAGGGAATCAATCCGTTCTGGCTGCAATCTGACTTGGATGGTAGAGTTTTACAGGTGCTTGGCTGTACCCATAAAACGTGAAAGTGAATTAGCCAAAGGGGATTCCTTTTTTATTTGAGGTCCGTTTGCATATAATTACATACAGTAATGCCTGGTAAGAAAGACTGCATCTCCTTATTTTATAAATTACATAATTATGCTGTTGTAATTACATTATTGATGTCATTACATTATGCCAAACTGTCAGTTAATAAAAATAGGTAATCCCAATTAGTTCTTCACTCTGTCTAGAGTTCAGAAAGTGAGGAGTTGGGTAGTTTGCCGTATCCTTTTATAGCCCTCAAGTGAACTGCTACCAGCTGCCAGTGTACCAGGTTCACAGTGTCAATTTCCTTTTTAGAAGAAGGTATTACAATATTCAGAACAAAGTGATCAAACCACAAATGAGATGATTTCTTTAATCAACGCCATCATTACTTTGCCCACCCTCAATACAGACGTGCAAAGGGCAACAATGAGGATGATAAAGGAGCATGATTCATGGCAATTATAGAATTCAGGCACAGTTTGCTTTGGGGTCATGCACACCTCCACGACATGGTCTTGAGAACCCCGGAGCCCTGTAAAAAACATGAGTGTTATGACACTAGTAGTTAGTTGCTCACCTGGACAGAAGGGAAGGGTGGTGCAATCTGTGAAGTCACGATTACTCCCTGGGCATGGATTTCCTTGGGGGAAGTTTGATGGAGATGGGTTGTCACACTGTCGAAAACGGGACTGGGTTGGGAATCTTCCAGAACCTTCTACTGTGCAAGTGGCGGAGCACTGGCCCCAGCCTCCCCAGTCACCCCATTGGCCATGAGCTGGTAAAAGAAAAACAATGTAATAAAAGATCCTAAAGCCATTATTACTCTTTATTATTATTATTTTCATCATCTATTTAAAGTATACCTTTTTGGTAAGTCAAACACAGACGTTCTTTACTGAGTGAAGTACATCAGGTCTGACCCTGGATACGTTGTTACTGTTGTCCTTGACCCCAGTGAGGATATCTACCTGCACCACCTCTGGTACCTTGACTGAGCTCAGAGCCTGTTCCACTGTCTACATTGCACTCTCCATATATTTCTATTGAGAATCCACAAGAGGACGGCAACACTGACACCACAAGTATTATATTGTCTCTAGCTAAAGCAATATATGGAAATTGCCATTGCAGATATCAGAGACACAGGACCCAGACAGATAGTTGGGAGCAAGATGTCAGGTCATATCGTCTGTTCATACTGAAGACTGATGTTCTTTACAGGCTTCTTGAGAGCTGAGTCCCATCATCAGCAAGCTCACACACAGAGAGGTTCTTAATTGTATCTATGAGAAGCTTACTTTACAGACAAGGACCCCAAGCATACACTGTAAGCGTTTTAGACTTTACCAGTGTGTAAGGCTGCTCTTGCCCACCTCATCCTGAAAAAAAGGCTGCTTGCCTAAGTGTCTTGTTAAATCCTCTGGCTTTAATACAAGTCATTGGTCTAGAACAAATATAGGGATCTGGAGCTCTAGCTTTACCGGCTGTATACTTGTTCTGAGTCAGTGCCTCAGGAGCTATTGATGCCAGAGAATCAGCATGAGAGCAAGGCAGACAGCATATTCAGAAGTTAGCAACGGCAGCCCAAAAGTCACACGTGCCACACTGATATCTCTAGTTTCTAGTTAGGTAACAGGCGCTATTTTGAAAAATAGTGGCCCACCGTCATTTTGTATCAGTTACAGATCGTAATGGGATTCTCTGTCCTCCCACGACAAGTTGTAACAAGATGTCACTGACTCCTAGCTGGAACACTGACTTTTATGATTTTTTTTTAATACATTTTTTTAATATATGATGTAGAATAAACCAAGTCCGTCATTTGTAGAGCCAAAGGAAATCTCTCCGCTCCAATTCCTTAGCCACCATCAGGACTCCCCAGGTGCTTGGTCCAATAGGTGCGTCTGCACCTTGGAATGTAGTAGTATACGAACAGACCAGCACTGTTTATGCTGTGATGATACAGAATGTTGAGTGAGTGGTTTCATCATAGGACAGAAAGTGCATTACTGGTATATTGATTGCTTTACTCTATGTCTAAGGAACAGTGGCTGCTGGTCCTGCATTGCACATGTCGGTGTGAAGCCAGGTGATACCACTGAAGATGAGGAGCCACAGTCCACTCTGGAAACAGGGGGAGGAAGCCTGCAGGGTTGCATTGTAAAATAAGTAATAAACTTATTATAGGCCTCTATGAATAAGTCTACGGGTGAAACATGTGAAAGTTTGCACTGCACACCCCCAACCAGCTACAACCTCTCACATGTTTCACCTGTAGGCTTATTCATAAACGTCTATGAATAAGCCTACGGGTGAAACATGTGAGAGGTTGTAGTTGGTTGGGGGTGCGCAGTGCTGACATTTGTTGCTTTATACACTTTTATTCATTGTTTTATTCATTGTTATACTGGATCTGCTGTGAATTTCAATAAAGTCTGAAGTATTGGAATTCTCTGGATAGTGCAGAGTTTATTACTTATTTTACAATGCAACCCTGCAGGCTTCCTCCCCCTGTTTCCAGAGTGGACTGTGGCTCCTCATCTGTTCGTATACTATTACAAGTCCGTCATTTGTTTTTATAAAATCATTTGAGGGGAACTTCTTCTGCTGGTGATATCTCACCTGTCGAATCCCAAAGAGACATATGAGGCCATAAAACTACAATAACAGTCTTGGATTGGGAACATGTGAAAGTTATACAAAAGCGTACACAGCAAAGTGTAATAAAAGACTAAAGTTACTTACTTGGGCAGATTTGTAAAGTGTCACACTTTTCAACCTCTTCAGCATTACCGCGACATGACCCTCCGCACAATGGAGAAGGATTGTTGCATTGCCGGTCGCGTTTCCTCTGTCCTTTTTCACAGGTCACGGAGCAGGCAGACCATGAGCTCCATTCTGACCAGCCTCCATTTCCTGTCAGTTAACAATATTCCATCATACCAAAATGTTAGTGAAACAGAGATGAGATTATAAAGGGCCTGTGACATCCTGAATGCACAATTTGTAAGCGCAAGCGGTGTCAGTGTCATTTCAGAAATCAGTAAGGAGTATGTTTTTTTTTGTAGCATGAAATCCTTGGAGTCAACTAGTCTAAACACAAAATGAACAAGTTGCAGGTAATCTTATATTTTTTCTGTATTATTTTCTCAAAGGACTGCAATGCCTCTTCCTTATTGCCATTTCCTTGGAATCTGTTTTTCGTTATTACCGGCAGCAAAGTGAACAAGATGTGAGTCCGTTGTGCAGAGGAGTCCATGAGTGGAGAGCTGAATACATCTCTTACAATTACCTGTGAGTGAACCTGTGCCCATACTTTTCACATTAAAGTAATATATTCTGCACAAGCAAGTAAAGGCACTTTAAAGCAAGCCCTCATTCACCGATGTAACTATAGGCATTGTGGAGAAACTCATCTTCAAAGTTCACAATAGATTAAAAACTAAAATTACAGCTTCCTTACCTTTTACTTTCTAGTGCAAGAAAAACTTGGCAGACTGCCAACTGTCCAATATAAATAAATAGCAGATGTTCCTAAAGCTGGCCATACACTGCTTGAATATCAGCAGGACGTGGCCAAAAATCAAGCAGTGTGTTGCCCTGTTGGCACACCTCTGTTTGAACAAATTCAATTTTTCAACTGACTTTTGTTGAGGGAGCCAGTCTGAAAGTTCTCGATCAACCAGCTGCAGTCACTGTTGGGGTAGTTAGACAGTGTCACACCCCTTGCTATCAAAATACAATAGCCTGATGGGGGGCTAATCCATTCAGGATGTTAGGGTGGATGGGGGAATCCAGTGTTCTCCTTGTTCAGCCCGTGGGGCTGAACAAGAAAAAATGATAGGTGAATTGCCAGCTTAAGCTGCTACAAACAACTGAAACGGCCTTTAGAATCTTTTGTGTGATATTTGAGAATGAATTGCTTCACAGCACAAGCAGCTAGAGAGGCCAGGGGTGACTTGTTTTAAAGATCTTGCACTGATTGTTAAGGATATATAAATACTTTAAAGTCTATAGTCTGTGCACAGGTTCACTGTAACCCTTGCCAGTGGGGCATCCATCATATATCCATGCTGTTCAGGCAGAGTCAACGTTTGGCCAAGTGTTTCTGATAGTAAGCCCCCAAACCCCTTTATTATTGGTCTAGTAACCAGCGTCTGCAGGATAGGTATATCATCATTCATGAGTTTTATCAGGGCATGTTTACCATGAGATTTGGGGGTTGTTATCTGAGTAGTCTGTAGGTTTTTTTTCAAAGCCCAACTCCAGCCACACATTTTTTTGTTTGTTTTGTGCAGAGTGGAGAAGGTTTAAAACCTCTGCCAATTTTATAATGCTGTTTGTGCCCCTTTGGGAAGATTTTCTTTCCCTTCCTGTCCCGATGACAGTAGCCACCAGGACAAGAAGTGAGGATGAATCTCCCAAGGAGGACGCAATAAGCCGTAAAGCCTGACTGAGATTCTAAAGCTGACCATACACCATGCAATCTGATTGTACAATCTTCTTTAGATCTACCATCAATCGTGTAGTGGAAGGGTCTGCCCGATTGGCTAGTGAAGAAGATTGTTCAGAGATTGCACAGATTGTCAGATTATATAGTGCCAGATGTACTCTTCCTCACGTTATCCAGAACTAAAAATAGTCGTTCTACTAACAAGTTGAATGCAATGAACTCATCTGCACTTATGTTGCGCCTGCAGTCTTTATTTGGTCATACTCACGAGGACAGCAGTCACGCAGCGAGCAGACACGGACCTCCAACTTGTGCCCTTCACAATCGCCCTGACCTACGCAGATCCTCGTTCTCTGATGAACCCCTTCCAGACAGGAAACAGTACATGGGCTCCATTCACCCCACAAGGACCACTCTGCTGGACTGGGAGAGACAGTCATATTATAAACATGCGGTTGGCACAATGTGGATCATCCATAAACAAATAAAAAGGCTAAGAGGCTAATCAGGTAACATCTGCTTGATCATTATCGGCTACACAAACATTTTAGGTTACTATAAGCTAGTCAGACCCTTTTCTGCACATATTTTTTTAATTTCTGGAGCCAGTGACATGACCAGTGTTATTAGACCCAGGGAAGATTGAACAAACATTGAAAAATCTCACTTTTTCAGTGGTATGTATACACAGATCAGCCATAGCATTATGACCACCCATCTAATATTGAGTAGTACCCCCTTTTGCTGGCAAAACAGCCCTGATCCTTCAAGGCATGGACTCCAATAGACATCTGAAGGTATGCTGTGGTATCTGGCACCAAGCCATCAGCAGCAGATCCTTTAAATCCTGTAAATTACAAGATGGGGCCTCCATGGATCTGACTTGTTTTTCCATCATATCCCACAGATGCTCGATTGGATTTAGATCTGGAGAATTTGGAGGCCAAGTTAATACCTCAAACTTGTCGTGTTCCTCAAACCATTCTTGAACCATTTTTGCAGTGTTGCAATATCCTACTGAAAGAGGCCACTGCCATCAGGGAATACTGTTTCCATGAAGGGATGTACTTGGTCAGCAATAATATTTAGGTAGGTGGTACATGTCAAAGTAACATCCACATGAATGGCAGGACCCAAGGTTTCCCAGCAGAACATTGCCCAAAGCATTACACTGCCTCCGCTGGCTTGCCTTCTTACCATAGTGCATCCTGGTGCCATTTCTTTCCCAGGTAAGCAACACACATGCACACAGCCATCCACATGATATAAAAGAAAACGTGGTTTATCAGACCATGATACCAGAGAGAGGCAGTGGGAAAACATACACTTCTGGGTCCATTTATAAGTCTTCTATCTAGCTATAAGCTGGATGAATGCCATTCACATTCCCACCACTAGAAGGAGCTGAGGAGCAAAGAAAATTCCTCTGCTCCTCAGCCCCATCTAGTTGTGGGAATGCTGTGCCAATGGCTTTCACCCAGCATATGGCTGAGTAGAAGACTTATAAGTAGACCCCTCTATGTTTTCTATCGTTCAGCCCTTGTTCAACAACATGGATGGGGAGCAGTCAGAATGCACGAACAATGACTGCAGCCTTAAAAAAAAAAACTTTTGTTGAACGGAGTGGTGCCATCAGGCCACACACTGCTGGAATTTTGGCTGAGCCCTGCTGATTTGAAGAGTGTTGGGCAGCTAGAGTTTTTAGACAACTTTTGTCTTTCACTCCACTTACCGGCAGGCTTGGCATGGCGACTGAGCATCCCGCTTAAAGCCGTATTTAACATTCAGACAGCAATCCAGTTCAGACACACCATCTCCGAGCAAATCCTCACATTCACCGGTCACTTCGTTAACCTCGGTATAGCACAGGACATCATCTGACCCTACCAAACAGAAAAACACATGTGCCTCATTCAATAGTACAATAATCACTTACAATGTGCAATAAACCAAAGAAACCAGCTTGCTGGAGTAAGGTCAGCCAAAGATGAAGGCTCATTGAATGAAGTTTGTAAACTCCTCTAGGGCAGGGACTGATGTGAATGTACAGTATGAAAAGTGATGCATAACATTGTCTGTGCTATATACAGTAAATTAATAAATCTGGATTACTTAGTGGTCTATTAAATAACCCCAAAGGTATTGCTTACAAACTGTTACAGGACAACTATCACACATTTTCTCATGCCATAATGACACATGTAAGTAAGGTTTTTATCAACTGTAGTGTATATCACAATAAAAAAAAAAAAAATATGATACAAAAGTGCAACAATTTCTCAAGCCCAATAATAATATACAAACATACACATGTTTTTCTCATTTTATCTTTAAACACTGGAAGTAAATTGATAGTCTGTTACAATTTAACCCATATGTTTCCCACACTTCTTCTCTTGTCTTGCATTAAGCACATCAGGATGAATGTCATCACAGTCCACTCTTCATTTGTGAAATTTTAACACATCCCATTAACCCTTTATCCAATTAGACAAAACCTACAGGAATAAATGCAGATCCAAATCTACATTTAGTCCCCTAGGTTGGAATGTATTCAGTTGAAAAATAAATTTTACTTCTCTGAAATATAGTTTTTATAGGTCTATTAGATCAGTAGTCGCCAACTGGTGGTCCGTGGATCACTGGTGGTCTACGAGAACATTTTGGTGGTCCCCGGGCTCCTCTGATGCCGTGCAGGCTGGGCCATCATTGAAGCATCACGGAGGCTCCAGGTCTGCCTCTCACTGACTCAAGTAGCGGCTGTCACAAGGAATGCGCGGCTCTCAGTACAGTGCGGGCTCTGCAGGAGGAGGGGCATCTTATCAGTACCCGGACTGAGCAGGCTGCGGGACATAGAAAAAGTGGGCAGAAGCCAGGTAATAGTGGCTCAGTGTGGGGAAAGGGGAAGCACGGGGTCGTTGGGGTCAGTGCTGTAGCTAGGGAGGGGCATGTGCCCCGGGCGCTGCCGGCAAGGCCAGTGGCAGATTGGATAGGACGGGAAACAATAATATTATTACTGGGCCAGGCTGGGCAGCACCGCTCCCTCCCTCCACCAGCACTGCCACTCCTACAGGCACACCCGCACCTATGTATGTATGTGTATATATACTGTATGTATATATAGATATATTCTCATATTTTTTGTTTCCTCTATGTACAAAAACGACGATTGCGCTACACATGTTGGGTATCGCCACACATGCCAGAGTGAGGGCAATAATTCTAGGGCCAATAATTATGTGTATATCTAAACTGATGACCTGTAGGGACTTTTAAAGGGTCGTGTATAGACTTTGTGCGGTACTGAAGATTTGCGCAGTTTCACGGACGCACACAATTTTTAACCTGGGCATGTTGGGTATCCATTTACTCGTTGTAACCTCATCTTTTATATTGTATTACAAAAAAGATTTTATATAGTGTTTTGGGGCACTAAATGTAACTTAAGTGCATTTTTCACTACATGTTTGGGTTTGATAATAAGTTGCGCTATTGTCCTGAAACATAAAGATTTGCTACTGCCGCCCTTTTATTCTATAGGGTCTTGGCTTTCAGAAAATATATAATGTTAGGGGGTTTTAAGTAATTTTCAGGCCTAAAATGTGGATTATAACAGGTAAACAAAAAATGAAAAAAAGGCCTTTGTCCTTAAGGGGTTAAAGTCCTTGCAATGTACCTTGGTCACTCAGAGGGGACTGTTTTTATTTTTTTCTCAACAAAAGCAGAGTTACACACTCAAGGTGAAACCTGGAGATCCTGCATAGAGGAAGTGGAGCATAAATATACAAAGCAATAACAAACAGCACTTCTTCTCTTAACCAAGAACTGAAAAAAGCTTTGCCTTCAAAGGTATACCCACCCTAGAGATGCATAGAGGAACGCAGCCTATTATCTTAGTAATTCAATTTTTCTTCCTGCCATTGCTATAGTGCACCCGTCCACCCCATTTCCATGGTTGGTAATCTGGGAACCCCTGCTTACATTGGAAAGGAATTCCCAAGCACACCCACTGTAGGTTCCCTTGATGTGTCATTGCAGAAATCATTATAGTTTCCATTCAAAAGCATAGCACCACCTTTTCTTCAAATTTGATGTCGTAAATTAAGGCACTAAACCTTCTTTTGCATACAGCGTTCCTTATTTCCATATGCCTGTGCAGCCTCTTGAGGTATCCAATATTCTCACTCAGAATATGAAAGTCTTGATTGTTGCCATCATTAGCCCACTCACCACAGCTATTAGGAGAGGCTTTCACACTTTTTATTGGATTTATTCATTGACATTACAGAGGGTGTAGTTGGGGGGTGAGACTCCCTTATAATAGCCTTAGTGGAGAGGGGGGCGGAGCTGGGAATGTCTTTGGGCAGATCTTAGCACTGAAGTTCCCATACAACAGCCAGGGAGTCAATTTAACCCACTAATGTCCGCTGATGGCTGAAATTTCGGTTCTAAGTGGACTTACCTGATAAAATGATAGTAGTGCAGTAATAATAATAAACTGTGTTTCCTGTGGGATAAGCTGACCTGCCTTAGATCACTGGTAAAAACTTCCTTATACAACAGTGAAAAGATTTTGCAACTATTTGGCAGTGAGCGTGCTTGCGAGGTAACCTAGCCCTAAACGCTCACTTTCACATAATGCAGCCTTTGTTTACTCGTTAGGGTTGTTATGCAAAATCACTCCAACTGACCATTTTTTATGGTTATTCCATTCAGAACTGGTATTACTATACTGGATGAAGGAGGGCAGATTGCATTAACTCTAAACTCCAGGCAGAAAAACATTTCTTTGGATATACAGTATTTTATCAATCGCCAGTAAGGATATACATCCACTTTGTCTGCACAAAATGCCTTTGCAAACCCCAAAAATACATTGTAAAAGTTGCAGCGGGATCATCACTGTGCTGTATATTGGCCATGCAGAGAGCACAGCTATGGGAGGGCCCCAGCAGGTCCCACCCACTACAGGCTGCCTGTAGTAAACTACAGAAGGGGGCGGATACAAGACCAGTTGCCCTGCATAAGGAAAGAGAGCAGCAGTGACCAGTCCTTATTACAGGAAGCACCTGCCCATGGTAAAGTTACTGCACAGATCTGGAAGAAATACACAAAGCTCACCAAGATTCAAGTAAGTATACTCATGTCTCTTGTATAAAGACAATATTTGCATTTCCAGAGTTCACCTTAAAGCAGTGGCTTCTTATAGATCTGGAGGACTCTGCATGTGAGTTCCCAGCTCCTCCCACCTGCCAGGGCTACTACAAGTGCCACAGACAGATAATAAAGCAGGAAAAGGAAGATTACTTTGCTTGGCTTCAGAATGACCAACCCAACGGGGCTGGCCAAAACATTTTTCACACTTTTGACATTTTTGGGCAAAGTGAGAAAGGGATACAATTCATGTCAGGCTTTTACACTGAATAGATTTACTCTCACTGCCCAAAAGGATAGGAAGTGGTTGCAAATTTCTCCAGTGGGGACACATACTACCAAAAACACTGCTGTAAATGCTAGCTGCCTGGCTGACTCTAGCTTCAACTACTATCTGTAACAATCATGTAGACTGGAGAAATCAGAGTGAGGTCTGAACGTCTGATCTATTGAAGGTCAGTGTCTGAGAAAGTACGGAAGCCCTTAAATTAGTATTTTCAGATGGAAAAGCCAGCATTGGCAGCATTTATTTTTAAAGGATGTGCAGGGATATTAGAACCAACATAAACATATGTGCTTGTTGTAAACCATGCACCACTTTCTGGTCACATGACCTAATGCCATGGTAGCCTGATGTCCTGGGGAGCTGATAGCAGCAACGTTTTAAGCCAAAGGAGATAAAAGCGCTTCTGGCACTGGCACCCATAATGTATCGCTACTTAAAGTCATATGGCCTCTTTAGCATTTTAGGTTGTATCCTTCGATAATACATGTCAATAAATAAATGTAATAACTGTAATACTAATACTTACTCTACAAATACATGCAGGCTTTTGGTCATGTGACCAGGAGCCGGATATATGAATATGATAATTAAATTACAGTTAGTGGTCATTGACCCTGAAGCCCTGTTCACACCTTGGCGTTCCAGGAATGTCCGTCGTGCACATTCTTGCCACCATTGTTGCGCATCAGCCCATTAATTTCAATGGGCTGCCCACACATGACTTTTGTCATGCAAATTCTCATGCAAATTCTGCTGCAAGTGTACCATGTTTTTTGCCCACGCATTTTGACAGCTGTGTTCTGCATTTTGTGTGCCAAACGTTACTTGCGGGATGTCATCAACATTACTTGTTAATGGAACCCCACAAGTAACATTTGGCGCACCTTCATTCAAAGGTGTGAACGGGGACTTCATTTTTCATTTGCTGCGGGGGGTTTTTAAAAGCATTTTTCTATTAAAACACCGTAACGTTCATTCCTATGGAAGATCCCACAAGTGTGAACCGTGACTTACAATGCAAAGTTACAGGGCTACATTTTTTTTATTGTGCATTATACTCCATGACCTCAAATGATTTAAACCATTTTTTTGCTTTAGTGTGCGCCATTTCTAAATGCCTATTGGTAGATGGATCAAAATCCTATTAAGAATTTATTGCTGTAGCAAGTGTCACAAAAAAAACCTCACATTGCTCAGATCAGAGTCCAATGACAAAGATTGCAACACAGTTAGGAAGAATTGTTTTTTTGTGTCAAAAGGGGACATTGGCCAAGTTCCTTATCAGCATTCAACAAGTATGTGTAAAGCAACACAAGTCCAAGGCTGTGCTGCTCCACTACAATGTCATATTCATCGCTGCATGACGGAATAAATGTCAGTCAAAGTACCGCAGCGCTGAATACTGAAAAATGGCCTGGATGGGAAGGGGGTTTAACACCGCGGATGTCAACTGATTAATATGTTTATTGACACTGCACAGCAGTATTCTTCTATAGTAAAATATACCATTCAATCCAATCTCACTTCTCATTAGTTTAGAGCAGTCAGCAAATTACAAAGTAAACAGAGAACCTGAGCTAGCCAAGCCAATAATATACAGTATATTTCATATACAATAACCTGCTGCACCATGTATAATCATAACACTGTAGAATATGATTCCCACTAAGCAACAACTGTGTTACATGGGCAATGTAGCAGACAAACCATTGAACTATACAATAATATATACAAATATATATTAAAAATGTATTAATTAAAAAACCGCCACTATTACTCTATACAAAACACAAGACAGACAATCTTAAAACACACTCAACTAAAAAATCTAACCACAGGAACCCATGCAGCAGGAGAGTGGACTCACACGCCTACTAATACGCATTTTGCTTAGCCTATGTGAACATACATTATTATTAACATTGGCAATTATATGCGCTACGGCTGAACCCAAGCCATTTTATGCGCATTTATATACAAATACATTGCACATTTTTGATGTGTCCCTATACAAGTATGAAATCCTTATGAGGACTATGTATGTGAGTATAGAGTGGACTAATTTTGTGGCTGAAGTCTCATTCGTATGGATTAAAGATTTACCGTATATGGTATGAGTATCCTCTTTGAACATTGAATATTAAAGTTATATATTACTGATGATTGTGGAAAGGAAGTGCACATGCATTGGATCAATGTGCACTTTAATTTAGTGGCATTCGTACACAAGCAGATTATCACAAGCAATCCAATTATATAAGGACTTTTGGTGCACCAGTTATACTACTGGTCTTGGAAGCATAGTTCCTTGATACTTCTTATGTGGGTGCACCAATAACTTGAATAACTGCATGCCCTGGGTTCCTGTAGTTAAGATTTTTAATTAGGTGTGTTTTAGGATTGCCTTGTCTTGTGTTTTTTATGGAGTAATGGTGGAGTGGTAGTTTTGTAATTAATATTTTTTTGTTATATATTATTGTATATTATTGTATAGTTCAATTATCTATCTGCTACATTGCACAGGTGTCGCTTGGTAGGAACCATATTCGGTGGTGTAGTCAGCAAATAAAAATATATTTTCTGATTGGCTGCTACACTCTACTGAATTATAAACTTTGCTTTTTGCCTTTAAAACACAAAACTTTCCTTCCATCCATAACTGCAAAGAGTAAAGTCAATTATGTAGTAAGAGGTGAGTGTTATCCTATGAAATCCTGAGATGGGACAGAGGGACACCTTTCATCAATAATGCAATAATTCAGAGGCTGGATAACAGGTTCAGCGCTGAATACCAGTTTTGGTAGTAAAATAGTAATTTTTTTATAGAGGTCTAAACATCAGACCGGAAAGAGGAGGAAGCAGTTGCTCAAATTAGGGACAGTTGAGAGCTGTGCAGTAGGTAGCAGTAAAATGCCTTCTAATGTTTCTTTAAAGTAATGTTGTCCTGAATGTGCTTTGGATCCTCTTTATGCAATCCCCAAATTAGTTGTGAGTGGATTGATGTGCCTGAGAATTTGACCTGGAATGGGCCATTTTGCAGTAGGTAAATGTTTGTCATGGATCTCCGATCCACTAAGGCCTCGAACTTCCAGAGGAACTCCAGCTTATGTAAGAACTGTGTGTACAGCAAGCAATTACATAAAAACATTCAAGAAGCTTGCTTGGAGCCTTTAGAGGACCATTCAGCTCCAGTTTAGAAATGTTAAATACATATCCTAATAAGAGTACTGGCTGTCTGTGAAATATTTGATGGAGGATGAGTTGAGAAGAGGGTTATTCTTACAAGTCTTGTCCAATACCCCTTGGAGTAACAAGGCAAGAGTAGCATTGGTGCCTGTGTAGTGTCAGGATGAAGCACACAGTCTGGACATTGCTAAGGGGGTTGGAGAGGTTCAGACCAGAACTTTGCAAAATGCTGGTTGACAAATCATTCACAGGGTCATGCAGCAGCAGAAGCCAAACTGTTGTTGGCCAAACAGAAGTCAGCTCACCCAAACCGCACCTAGCAGCCTCCATAGCAGCTCCTATCCGAAAAGAATGGGAAGAATACGGGGGCCGCATCAAACCCCAAAGCCGTCAGACATTTACGAAAAACCACCACAAACTGGAACCAAAACAACGCAGACCCATCCGCATGTACCAACAAAGACCTCCCCACATACACACGGACACAGCGCCACAAACTCCTCTACGGCACTCACCTGGCACAACCACACATCCTCACTGCGAGACAACACAACCCTCAACCTCTTCCCTTCTGGTCCGTTCTTGACCTGCATATAAGCAGGCTCATGGACCCACCATCCAAGGCCACATCACCCATCTGCAAACCACCACCCCTGCCTTGAGCTTGGCCCACAACCTCACTAATCCGCAAAGCCCCAAAAAAGGCCACCAAGAAAGCTGCCCGGAACAAAACCACCTTGTACTGTGACACACATGTCAACGCTAACTGGTCCTGGATCAAAAGCAACTGAGAAAAGGACACCGGGGGCCTGGAATCCAAACGCATACATCGCTTACAATAGCCCTTTACCGCCTGGCACACTAAAAACTTTTTAGTATGATCTGGCAACCCCCAGAGATCGCACACCCGAAGTCGCTCCCGATAGCCACCGGCAAAACACCCAAACCATCGGAATGATACAACTCGCAAAGTTCAACTTACCCAACAACGACTGAAGGTCCTGCAGCCGAATCTTCCGCCAGCGGCTGGCATCCGCCAATGCAGCCCGCAGGGCCACCAGCTTGTCCTGCAGTAACCGACACTCCATCCCCTCCACAGGTCAATCGGGATCCCCAAAAATTTAGCTCCATAGACGTCCCCTCAGTCTTGTTAGCCGCCATAGGAACCCCAAAGCGTTCCGCCACGTGCTGCAAAGTGGCCAGAAGCAACCTACAAACCCTGGACGCTGGTGGCCCTACACACAAAAAGTCATCCAAATAGTGAATAATGGACTCAACTCCAGTGACCTCCTGGACCACCCATTCCAGAAAAGTACTGAAGGTTTCAAAGTAAGCGCACGAAATAGAGCAGCCCTTAAGCAGGCAATGATCCAAGAAAAAAAACACCATCCAGTGACAACCCAACAGATGAAAACTCAGCGGATGAACGGGCAATAAGCGAAAAGCGGCCTCCACGTCCGAATTAGCCAACAAGGCCCCCCCGACCTTTCTAACGAACCCAAGAGATGGCCGCATCAAAGGATGCATATGTCACCGCGTAAACCTGAGGGTCAAGAGCTGCATTCACTCACAGAGGGTAGGAGAGATGGGGAATCAAACAAAACTTCCCAGGGTTCTTCTTGGGGACCACACCTAAAGGCGACACCACCAAATCCGGAAAAGGTGGGAAAGAAAAAAGGACCAACCATACGGCCCAAGGCTGAGAAGCTTGTCGCAAACCACCGAAGGATGATGAAGAGCCCGTCGCAAATTTTCCGCCACCCGAGGAACGCTAAGCAAGGAATAAGAAATCTGTCTGTAAACCCCTCCTCCAAGAGCCCCGCAGCCCTCCGAGCAGGGTATCTACTTAAGAATGGACACATCCATTCCACCCTCACCGGAGTCGTCCCTCTTACCAGCAGCATCCCTGTGATGTCCTTTAGGTCCTTTGAAACTCTGGGGACTGAGGGTGGGAACCTCCACATCCCGAACACTTATGTTTAAAATGGCAGGACCCCCTGAACCGACACGACCCTTCATTAAACTGCCAGCACAACCCCTTCTTCTTAAGGGCCGGTTGTGCAGAGGTAGAGGCACCACTGCCCCCCCCCCCCCCCCCCCAAACCCACCCCCCCCGACCAAGCCGACGAGTACGCCGTCCAAGTGCCCGTACTTACCGACTGCCGAATCAGCGCTGCGGAGACGCACACGCCACCCCCCCAAAGATGCCCGGGACTCACTCGAACAACCCACCCGCTCGGGACAACGTCATCAACCACATCCATAAACTGATATCATTATGATCCCACCAACGCTCAGGCCGATTGGCTTTACGTTGGTGAAATTGCTCTTTATAACAAAGCCACGCTACCCCACTGTAAACCTGATGTACCTCACTAATAATGTCCAGATAACAAAACAAAGCCGAACAATGCTCCAGCACCCGTTCGCCAACAACACTCGCTAACATAGCAAACGCCTGTACCCAATTACTAAAAGTATGCTACATCAATCGATACCTACACTACTCCTCCTCCTTCTTCTTGCTCTCGTCTGGCTTCACCCAATCCAAGTTAAACTTTTCCAGCGGCAGTAATGAAAAGAGCTCCACGTAGTCCCCTTTCCAAACCATCTCCTTCACCTTAGGCTTGAGGTGGGCCCCCAATGGGCCCTCAAAGCAAACATACACCTCACACTTAGCCCTAGCCACATCTGCCAAACGCACAGATGAGCCTCCTTCTCAACTCCTGCTATTGCCACTGATGATGCAGCTGCAGCAGGTTGAGAAACCGTCACAAAACAGCAGCCTGCCCAGCCGAAAACCTACCAGCAACCAAACCCCCTGCCAAACTCACCTGTGCTGAAGAGGGAGGGGCAAGCAACAACTCCGACACCGCTGGGACCCCCACAGACAGCCACGGTGCCAAAAGGAGAAGAGACCCCTTAAGATATGTGTTTAACATCTGCAAACTGGAGTTAAGGGGCTTCTTATAGACTTCAAACCAAAAGTTTGCTAAAAGCTCTGCAAATTCTTTGAAAAGCTTGCTGTACACCCTTTTATTATCCAATCTAAAGTCTATAAGGCTTGAGTAAACCAATCTGCTCATTGAACTGATACCGGGGTCTTTTTGGACCCCCTGGAGATTATTTGGGAAGTTCAAGCTCTGTCCCAGATTGGAGGTTCTTGCGTGTATGGGATCCCACTTTTATTGATTGACACAAGCGATGCTTCACTACTATACAACAATCCCCTAAATGTTCTAATAATTAAAGCATTATCCCTGTCACATCCCATTTCTTGTGCACCCTGTTACTGGTTTGGTACAAGCTAGCAGATTGCAAATTTCCACCCAGTGAAACACCATACATTGGATTTTAGCAATGTATGCCGCCATTTTACCACATACAGTGATATCTACTAATTTCCTTATTCCAGCAGCCACTTCCTATCTCCTAAATGTTGAGTGTGAGGGCCTTCCCTATAGTTGCACGAATGGTGTCAGGGTTGTAATAACAGAAAAACATCTAGGAATAGCTGTGAGCCAATCACATAAGCAGAAAATTATATTTTTGGGGAATGCCTTCCCCATTCAAAGAAGGCTGTTGTTGCCAGTTTTAGAAAATTGTAGTAATTCAAAAGGCATATTATAAAAGTAATTGGTTGGCGCCAAAACTTCTAAAAACCTTTTCTCTATGTTTGCCTCGCTCCAACACACCGCCTTAATTATTATATGCTAATTCATACAGCCAGGATTTTTTTTTTGCACTTAGTGAAACGTAATAATGAATCTTGATGTTTTATTGGGTTCCTATATTTTCTTGTTGGGGGGGGGGACATTTCAGTACAGCTGTAAATGCATCCAAAATGAACCTACAATGCATTGAAACTCCTGTATATACTGTATGCGTCTATTGGTTGTGCAAATGTAGCATGGAAAGTTAAACTACATAGTGGCCCACTGCAAGTGGCTGGATCGCACGAAAATAAAATGGCATGCATTAAATGCTTCCATGGAAACATTTTTTAGTTTTTTTCATCATTTGGATATTTTTCCGTGACGAAAACTAAATGAAAACGAAATACTAGAGCAGTTAACGGGACGAAAACGATGTTGAAAATGCGCCGCATTTTCATCGATGAACAAAAAATTCTGGGAACGAAAATTATTTCCCAGACTAGTGCATTTGGCTTTTGGTTCCCTGAGCACTTCCTGTAGTAGGGAGATGTGAACCAATAAACCTATTAGATTTTAGTTGACTAAAATCGACTTGAATTTCATTGACTAAAACTAGACTAAAAAAATATGAATCTGATGACTAAAATGCGACTAAAAATAAAAATACATTTTTGGCAAAAGACTAAGACTAAGACAAAAATGAAATTTGGTGTCAAAATAAACAGTGCCCAGAAGTCGTGTGAATTAGCCCCACTTAAATTCTCTAACAGAGTCAAATGCAATATTACTGACCTGCAGCAGACTGAAGGATGACCAGTAACCTAGCTGTGACCAGTAGAAACAGTGACCGTGGGGCCATTGAATGTGCTTTTTGAAAAAAGAAGGCACAGAATTAGTAACCTGGTCTTCTTATCTGTCTGCAGAACTTCTCTCTGTGTTTCACCAGCTCCAGTCTATAAACTTTGTCATCCCCCACACTGTACATGCTCTTATCCCCTGCAGACCCTCCCACTGGAGAAAAAAAGGGAAGGATGATATTTCTTGCAATGAGGCAACACAGGGAAGTGTTTGACAAACATCAGGTCATTGTGAAAGCTTAGCATACAAGCTTTGAGGTGTTCTTTCATGGTCCCCCGCAGGCAGAAAGACAAAAGCCTTCTACAGAAAAAGAGATTGCCATCAGCCAAAGCAAGACCAAGAAAACATAGTAACATAGTAGGTAAGGTTGAATAAAGACAAGGATCCACCTAGTTCTAGCATTTAAAAAATGTATTTATTTGTTATTTAACCACTTGCTGACCGGGGTGTTTATACCACCTTCCTGTGCAGACCATTTTTCAGTATTCAGCGCTGCAGCACTTTGACTGACATTTATTCTGTCATGCAACGCTGTACTGAAATTAATGTTATACCATTTTTTAGGGACAGATAGAGCTTTCTTTTGGTGGTATCACCACTACGGGTTGTTTTTTTTAAACTATATAATGCAAAAAGTACAGAAAATTTTGAAAAAAACGGATCTCCCTACGTTATGTTAAAAAACTAGGGCTGGTCATGATTAAAATTTTCCTGTTCGATTCATCAAATTTTTTTAAAATCGATTAATCGACTAATTTCGATTAATTATAACGCACATACAGAGGGGGGTCTCACCTCGGATCTCCGACGGAAGACCCGGAAGCCGTCGGAGAGGTGAGTACTTTGATCGATCAAAATTATTTTGATCGATGAAAGAAATTAACGATTAATCGACGGATTAATCGTTAATTTCCACACCCCTATAAAAACATTTATTATTAGCCAATTTTTTGGTAAAATATAAAAGACGGGGTCACGTCGGGTAAATAAACACCAAACATGTCAAGCTTTAAAATTGCACGCACCCGCTAAATTGCAAAAAACTACCATACCCAAAATCGACCATAGCCGACTCTTTAAAAGCTTTTACCGCTCAACAGTTTAGTGTTATCAGTGATTAATAGCCCTAGAATTATTGCTCTCACTGCGACGTTCGCAGCGATATGTAACATGTGCGGCGCAATGGATGTAATCGCCGTTTTCGCGTGTAGGCGGACTCGACGCATGTTTGCGTGTGCATGTGGGGGAGGGGGGCTTTAATTTTTTTTATTTTTTTATTGCTTTGATATGTGACTTTTAATTTTTTTATATTTTTTGTAACTTTCATTTTTTTAAACCTTTTTTTTTCCACTTAACTTTATTGCTATCACATAGGGAGCAAACAAGCTCCCTATGTGGTAGCCAATTTGCAGGTGGCAGGTCCTCTTTATGGAGACATCAGGGGTCTTTAAGACCCCTAATGTCATCTAGGGACCCTCAGAGAAGCTGATGAAGCACAGATCTGCTTCACCAGCTTCTCCCCGGTTTCTGTACCGGAGAGTGACAGAGGAATGCGGAAGTGATGTAATACACATCACTTCCTGCATTCCGAGGAGGAGATCAAACAGAGATGGTGTACTGAACTCCGTTTGATCTC
>NW_017308792.1:28061-64713 GCF_000935625.1 Nanorana parkeri | reverse complement strand
GACTCCTCCCCCCTTCCCTTCGTTAGCCGACAGAGCCACTCGGGGAGGGGGGGAGGAGTCCGGTGACGTCGATGTCCGTGACGTCACCGGATCTCCGACGGAAGACCCGGAAGCCGTCGGAGAGGTGAGTACTTTGATCGATCAAAATTATTTTGATCGATGAAAGAAATTAACGATTAATCGACGGATTAATCGTTAATTTCCACACCCCTATAAAAACATTTATTATTAGCCAATTTTTTGGTAAAATATAAAAGACGGGGTCACGTCGGGTAAATAAACACCAAACATGTCAAGCTTTAAAATTGCACGCACCCGCTAAATTGCAAAAAACTACCATACCCAAAATCGACCATAGCCGACTCTTTAAAAGCTTTTACCGCTCAACAGTTTAGTGTTATCAGTGATTAATAGCCCTAGAATTATTGCTCTCACTGCGACGTTCGCAGCGATATGTAACATGTGCGGCGCAATGGATGTAATCGCCGTTTTCGCGTGTAGGCGGACTCGACGCATGTTTGCGTGTGCATGTGGGGGAGGGGGGCTTTAATTTTTTTTATTTTTTTATTGCTTTGATATGTGACTTTTAATTTTTTTATATTTTTTGTAACTTTCATTTTTTTAAACCTTTTTTTTTCCACTTAACTTTATTGCTATCACATAGGGAGCAAACAAGCTCCCTATGTGGTAGCCAATTTGCAGGTGGCAGGTCCTCTTTATGGAGACATCAGGGGTCTTTAAGACCCCTAATGTCATCTAGGGACCCTCAGAGAAGCTGATGAAGCACAGATCTGCTTCACCAGCTTCTCCCCGGTTTCTGTACCGGAGAGTGACAGAGGAATGCGGAAGTGATGTAATACACATCACTTCCTGCATTCCGAGGAGGAGATCAAACAGAGATGGTGTACTGAACTCCGTTTGATCTCCGGTCACAGAGCTGCTGTGCTGGTCCCGGGCTCACACCTGGAACAGCGGAGCTCGGGATCGCCAGCAGCGGCTGTGACGTAGGAGGGGGGCCGCACACCGGCACGCATATTACAAGCGATCGGGCATCTCTACAGACGCCTGAATGCTTGTATGTAAACAGCCATCGCTGGCTGTTTACATTCAAAGGCGATTTCCCGTTCGGCGGCGGGTACGAGTCGGGCGGGAAGGGACGTCTAAAAATGCCCACCCACATTCAAGAAGCCGCTGTCCGTTTAATTACAATGGCCGGACAGCAGGTGGTTAAAGTACAACTCCAGACAACATCAATCAGTCAACTGCAAATGTTGGCCAATAAACTTTGCAACTGTGCTCAAGGTGAACCTGCTCTCCATTTTAAAAGTTTTTGTTCACAAATTCTTTTTTTATGTCTATAGGTTGAACTTGATGGACTTGTATCTTTTTTCAACCTGACTAACTATGTAACTATGTCAAAGTCAAGATCACAAATAAGTCAGAGGCATGCTTCAATTTATAGTGTACAGCATGTGTATGAACAAGGTAAAAGTAGTGATGTAACATTCTCCTATAATACAGTGGGATATATTAACTCAACAATAATAAACAAGTTAAAGCCACTACATCCTGTCATTCCTACTGTAAGATTCTGCCTCCTAACTTTTTTGAGTTTTTCTCTGGTCTAGTCTTGGAGCTGGAAAAGTATCTGTACTTGTACCAAGTAGAGTACTTGGTATCTGTGCATCCCTACCTATAACAAATATATATTTGTACTCTGTTGTCGCCATATTTTCCTAATAAAAACTTTGGGCCTTCCCCTTGGAGTTCCCCCACTGTATGTTTTGCTTTTTTTCTTATATATACTTAGTTTTTTTAAGTCAAGTGAGCTCTTTGCCTCCTGTCCCTTAGGTAGGTGGCCCCACATAATGCAGAGAACAGCACTGATTTGATGACGGCAGTGCCATCATCTCTGCATCATCATATTGTTAATGAGGGGTGTTGTGAAGCCCCTTCAGGGGAGGGGCTTATGACACCCTGCAATCCCAAGACCTTCTCGATATGTCATTCAATGCAGAAGATTGAGGCAAAAAGAGGACTGGCCTTTTATTTTACATCACATAATTGGAATGACAGGTCAGATAATAACATGTGTGGTGAGCCTTAGAGAAGTGTAGACTGTTGTTTCCTTCTTATATCCAAACAGGTGTAGGCTCCTTTTGCATGTCTTGCAGTTTCTCCAACATTCCTATTATAAAAAGCCAGATTAATAGCTTAGAACGCTAGTGAAGTCAAAACGTTTTTTTTAATCTATTTCAATAGCTGATTAAATTACTTACAATGGATGCTGCTTCGTGATGCTTAAAAGTGTTAGCTTTTTGCAGAATCAGCTGATCCCCTGAGCACTGGCCCTAATATCCTTTTTTAGGATGGCTCATTTCCCTTGCAGCGTCCTCTGGAGCTACCCTTGTGTGTGTTAGTATGTTGTGTGTGTTTCCACAAACACACAGAGACAGCAAGACAAGTCACTACCCTGCTTCCTGCTCCTCCTCCCTCTCCCTTTCTCCTAGCTAGTAGATGGACAGCTGATGAAGATTGTGCTCTCCCATGTGATCTTCTACTGGACAGGAAGTTCAGGAAAGCCAAGCTGAGAGTTGGGAAAAAATTTCAGGAAATATTTTGCTGGAGAATATACTGTATATTTGTTTGCTCTGGATTCATTAATGAGAAAAAGATTGATAGTTTAGTTATTATAGTTTCCCTTTAGCCTAGATGCCCTGACCAAGATTTGCAGCATCAGAATGCAATGGCTGCCTAGATAAATAGTTTTTTTACTCAGGTTTTGCAATATAGAGAAAAATGTAGAAATATGCATTAACAGCTGCAACCTGTCGATGCACTGCCACAATAATTCTATCTGTGGTACTGTAACAGCATGAGCCAGCAGGTTTGTTTGTAAACAAACCCATGTGATCATCAAGGTGATCACATGGTCAGGAACCATGCTGATTGGTTCTAGATTGCTAGAGATTACCCCGTAGCTGTCACTTGGCAGCAAGGCCTCCAAAATAGGAATATGAACAGGTACACATTCCTTATTCTCCCTGGAACCTCCCGAAGGAGCCGCTGAGTATGAAATGGGTTCTCCTACCTGTTTGCTCCAACTACCGGTCCCCTTTGATCAGCAACAGCACACCGACACTCACGGACAGAATGGACTCGAGTCTCAGAGTCTTTTAGTGTATTTATTTGCAGATTCAACAGGAGAGAGAGGGTTTAGGATCTGTAGGATGCCCTGGTGGATTCTTCTGAGGACAGCTTTCTCCCTTAGCAACAGCTAAAGTCAGTAGTATCGTGGCCCTATCAGAGCGACCAATAAATGAACAATACAGCGTATAGACAGGATAGTCCAGGTCTTTGAGAGGAAGGGACTATCTCTGGATTCAGGTAGCAACAACTAGCTTCTTCTATAGCGATCACCTGGGAATAGGGTGAGGGGTCTCTTACAGGGTTCCAGACAGTAGCTCTCACCAGCTCCTCTGCGACAATCCTCGACAAGACGACTCCACCTCCAGCCCAGCTTCCATCAGGTCTCCTTGCAGCCATAACGGAAATCTCTGGGCCCTCAGCATCTGCCACCTGCTGAGGTGCATGCCAGATATCCAGTGGTGTATTCTAGTTCCAGGCACCCAACACCTGCCACGTGTGTGGGCCCAGCAAAGTGTCAGTGTATCCTAGGCCTCCAGGCCCCTCAGCACCTGCCATATGCTGAGGCCCAGGCCATTTGCTTGCATCACACAGACCTCCTAGGGTGAGGCCCTAGGAGGGGAAGATACCTCTGCACAGTGTCCCCAGACCTTTTATTACCTGCCCGCAACCATGCCTCTGAGTCATCCTACTCAGGGATCAGGTGCATAGTCATAATCTGAGGATGGATCCTCCCTCACTGTATGCCAAGGCTCCCTTTTCCTCAGCAACAGGAGGAGCAATCAATCCAGCAGATTCAGGGACACCCATAGAATGCAGAGCTCAGTATAATCAGTATCTAGACTGGCTACAGTCCAGGTATTTCTAAATTGAATAGCGACATTTTAGAGGGCGCTACACATTAATGTTCTCTGAAACCGGGGCACAGTGTCTGAGAGCATTAATAGCCAGATTGCAGATGCTATTTGGACAAAGAAAATGTTTTACATGTACATATGAATATTTTGATGGACCAACTCTTACACCACTGCAAACATTACAAATGTAGTGTAAATATGTTAGAAGTAAAAGTATGTGAAAAAGATAGACTTTGGCTATTAAACATCACTTAGTTTGCTAACACAAGTGTGTAAATACAAAGGTTTGATTAGCCAAGGACGGGATAAAGGGTAGTTCCATTTAATCGAAAACTCAGACACAAATTTTTTGTTTATTGATTTTTACTTAAAAAGGCCTCCAGCTCCTCTTGGTGCTTTGTAGTTATCTTCAACCAGCCACAGAAAGACAACCTAAAAAATAATGATAAAGAGGCATTGCTTTAGTAAAGGAGCCATTTTTACACCACCTGTGTGTGTGGACTATAAAAACTAGAGGTGCACCAAAATAGAAATTTAAAAACAAAAACGAAATAAAAAAAATTGTCAGGCCGAATGAAAATGGCACTTTCGGCATTTAGCCAAAAGTGCAATTTTCGGCCTATATGTTTCGGCGGCCAATATATCAGTGGATCCCTAATAAAAACGGCAATTCAAACTAAGCATGCCATTAAGAACCTGAATGATTTACTTAAGCTCACCTGTCTATTGCACAACCCTGTTTTTTTTTTAGTTCTCGGTTATTAGCAACGTCATGTTATAACTTTCATGTATGCTCTGCAAGTTTAAGGTTATTTATTCTGGCTGCATAAAAGTCACTATCGGGTGTATGACAGCTTGAAATAGTTTAAGCCACCAATGTTTCTGTAGAAGTACTGGCATTCTGATAGTCTGTATTTGCATATGCCTAGGTTTACCACCCCTGACCGCATATTGCAATGCTTGTTCATAGGTCAACAACTGCATTGTAAGATGGGGTGTGCATGAAAACAGAAATGAAAAATAGGATTCAAATTAGATTGACAAAGATTTGGATATGGAAAAGTATTCATTTATACTTACATCAGCGAGGCTGCAGGAAAGGTATCTGCAACCTTACAGAGAGCTTGTGGAGAATATGACCCTTCACAATCCTCTGGGGGGAGATCTAGGACTTTGACCCTCTGAGTGGTTTGGTGCTGGTGAGGTAGTATAAGTTTTAGAGAATATCCCTCATCAAGCATAAGGCGCCCATAAAAAGTCACTGTTTAGGCCAGCTGATGGCATTCTGTACAGCTCATGACAGTGTTGTAAAATACCTTTCCTGATTTTGTATCTTTTCTCCAGCTTTCTAGGAAACAATTTGCTATGGGTTTCTCTGCCTTGTGTCTTTTGTGGGATATGCTCTCCTACGCATGAAGATTTACTATGGCACCTGCTGGAACACTCTGTGCAGACCCAGCCTTACTTTATATTTTGCTCAGCCAGTGCACGTCTAGTTTCAGTAAGTGACCATTAAACAGGAATCTTCAACAGGGCAGCAAGAACATTGCCCAATTACCTAACCAGCAATCCTGATGCTTTAGACAGAGGCTGCTTTACTGTTCCCCAACAAGCTTCCAGCTCATTAGACAGTAGACATGTAAGCCAGCAAAAAAAATGTATTGTTTCCTTTCAGAATTTCTGTTATTTTGTGTCTCGGGTCTGAAAGTCAATTTGTCTCGGTATTCACAATTTCATTAATTTCGGATGAGTTAAACGATATTTAAGAACAAAACTTTGTTGCAGAAAAGTAACATTAAATATTTACTTTTTAACTTTTGACAGTTCACAGAAACAATAAAAAAATTTTTTTTAGGGGGATCCCGACGCTAAAAAAAAAGATGTGGGGTCCCCCCTAAAATCACATACCAGACCCTTGATCTGAGCAGCAGCCTGGCAAAGCAGGAAAGGGGGAAGGGGCAAGCAATGGCCATCCCCCTCCTGCACCATACCAGGCCACATGCCCTTAGTATGGGGAGGGTGCTTTGTCAGTGGGTGACCCCTGGCAAAGCACTTTGTCCCCATGTCGATAAGGACAAGGGCCTCTTCCCCACACCCAAATGTACAAATCTGCCAATATTCGTCTGAACTTCAATTCCAAACGAAGCGAATCGCACATGTCTATTAGAAAGCTTTTACAAAATGATACAAATGAGGACAGAAAAAGAATGAGGAAGCCAGGGCCTCTTAGAAGTTGTTAATGCCTGCTTTATGCACCATGCCCACTGCAGGATGGATCCCTGTGCACATGTCTCACTTTCTGCAGGACAGACTATGTATATATGTGCTATTGCAGTGATTCATGTTCCTGTCTGCAAACAGTTAATTGCCTCTGTGTGTCTCGGAGGCGGAGACTTATGGGGACTGGAGTACAGAGCAGAGACTGGGACATTGCAAGAAGGATCTCTGAAACTGTAACTCCCAGGAGGCTGTGCATGAGAGAGGAGGGGGACTATGGGAGGTGGCTGCTGTGTGCGGGCAGTCTGGGGCATCTATCGGAAGAAGACAGACAAGTGTAACCCGGTTTGGGTTAAGACTGTCTGCAACAGAGCTGTGTGGTCGCCGCTGACATACCGGAACACACAGGCTCTGTGTAGCGGTGCACAGAGTTGTGCGTTTATCATTTGTTTTGCTTGAAGTGAGGCCCAGTGACGCGGTTGTGGCGGGGCATCGTGGCCTGGTCGCACGGCCGAACCAGCCATCGGGGTGACCCAGCCAGCCCAGCTGAGAGAGCGGAGTCAGACTGAGTCAACAGAGACAACTGCTGGTACCCTGGATGAGTGGAGACCTCCTGCAAGGGACCCAGATGACTTCACCCTCTTTGTCAGAGTCGACTTGAGAGAAAGGGGACGTCCGGTTTCTGCTAGCAGACTTCATCTCTTCCAATTGATCTTAGGAGTGGTGAGAGGCCTTTGGCCACTGTGACACCTTGTTTTTCATACCTGCACTACAGTAAGGGCCCCAACGTTGGCTAGCCGAGGACACTACTACTGGCAAGTAGTCTAGAGAGGGTCAGACATCGTTAGAGGGAGACCTTAAAGGTACATACACCCAGTTCAAAGAGAAACGTTTGAGACAATTAGCCTCCCCCATGTCGGTGCTGGCAGCAGGTAGCTGCGGTTACTGAGTGGCAGAGTGCCTTAGCCTGCTGCTCAATATCCTTTTATGTGATTGTTGGGTTTTTTATTGCCTCATTTACCTTCATATCTTGTTTTGTCATTAAATCTGCTATAAAACTATTCAAAGGTGTGTTGGTGTGCTGTGGATCCACATTTTGGGCGGTACATTGGTGTAGGGGAATAGAAATACCCGGTTTATTCAGCGGCTCCTTCAGGGGGTGAGCGCTACACAAGATAGAGTCCTCACAATTTTTCTGACAATATTGGCAGCTATATGTGCTAAAACTGACTGTTCCTGTGGGTACCTCAGAACTCTAACTGCCAATTTATAAGATGTACATTTGTGGTTCTCACCATTTATACACAGGGAGGAAGGTTCTTGCATTCCACTCTTTCCTCCACTCTCTTTGTTTCTCCATTGATTGGGTTACATGATACTATAGGTGTTCCAGAAAAGAAGGCTTCAGCTTGTTTTAAGACTCCATTTACAATAGATCTGAAGGAACATAAAGTCTGACATATGAATTCAATAAAGCAGTGTAGACGGCTAAGATAATGCACACAAGTGCAGCCAGCAGGCAAACTAATCATCATCTGAAGGTTGTAAGCACACAGACCTTACTGGGAGTTGTGACAATGCATCTGCAATGACATCCATATCATTGGGCTCATTGGGTTTTAGGGTTCAGAATTATTGGCTACATACATGAAATGTTATTAATGTTGGCAGACCACTAGTTGACATTCCACCAGAGCTCTGGATTGGAGGTTTAAAGGAAACCTGTCATGAGAGACATAAGGGGATGCCTAAGCTCCTTACTAAAATGCCATTGGCCTGGCTGTCTCTGACTTCAGCCTTTTCTGAGCTTTCCCAGAATAAAAAGACAGCCAGGCAAATCAAAGAGCAGATAGAACTCCTGATTTGTTTACTTCTTCCGGTTCAACAACTTTGAAACCACTGAAGCCAGGGGGTTGGCAGGGTAGCCAAGCAACTATTATTTTCAGAAGTCATCCTCCATATTTATCTTTTTAACTGCACTTCATTTTCTAAAGCCACTGGGCTCTCTTTTGCATGATAGTAAGAGCACACATGTCAAAGATGTTAGCAAATGTTTTTGCAGAATTCTATTTCTTTTATGGAGATATTCAAACAACCCATTTTTCAAATGAGCACTAAAACTTTTAAAAATGAGAGGTAAATGGTGGTTCCATTTTTTTTAAACTACATTTCCAATGACTCCAGTGCTTTCAAAACACCAGGGCTGCGTACAAAATGCAACCTGCACATAAATGCTGAATGTAATAAAAAATATATATAATATTTAAAGTGGAACTTTACACTCAAAAATCTAATTCTGCCAACGCATCCCTCTATGTCTGATGATTAATAATAACATAGACATGTCAGGTGTAAAATGCTGTGATTGTGAAATACTTACACTTGCAGAGCATTCACTTCCTGCTTTGAAAGGGCAAAATGACTTCAGTTTGCCAAAACAATGCACACTGGGAAGGTTACATCAGCAGAGCATTGCTGGGAAATCTCATCTCAGGAAAAGGCATTTTCCTCCCCTGAGATGATGTGCATGGTCACATGTCCAAGTCACATGTCTAGTCACATGCCCAGTCACATGTCTTGTCACATGTGCTTAGAAATCCAGGAAGTAAAGGGAGAGCTGCCCTTAGTAAAAATGGCCACTGTCAGAAGACTGGGGAAGAAAAGAGAAATAAGGTATGTAAAGAATACAAAGCCTGCGTTATCTAGAAGTATGTGTTTGTATATTGTAATTTCTAAACATTTTTAAAGATGTGTTTGTTATTTTCAAGATATGGGTAAAGCTCCACTTTAAGTGGTTACAATATAAGCCCTTCTTACCATTGTGTCTTGAATTGTATTGTAATAATTATTATAATGTCTTCCCTATGTTGTAAAGTGCTGCACAAACTGTTGGCGCTATAGAAATCCTGTATAATAATAATAATAATAATAATAATACAGTGTAAATGTAAACCAATTCACACAACTGGAATTAAGTTTGATCTCATTTTTCTATCAGAGCTTGCAGTGCAGAGCTAGTCATTCAGGATAACAAATCACTTCTATGATTGTTTCCCACATTGATGTCTCATTGGAGACAAGCAGGATGGGAAGTCTTTAGGGAATTAGAAGCAGAGACAGTTTCCAAAGACAACATGGTCACTTTTTATAACTGCTATACAGATAACAGAACATTTAGCAAACAATATGCTCCAGAAGAGGTAAACAATAGGTATAAAGATGGAGCCGCCCTTTAATTGACTTACGGATAATCTGGATACACTGGCAGACATTCCCTATGTCTTGTTCTTTCAGCCCATCCACATGGAGAGGAGCAAAGTCCCCAGGAAGTCCATTCAGACCAAACACCTTTTACTGAAACAAAGAACAATCACTATCATTCACTATCAGAACCTCTGTATGTGTGTAGCCTTGCCTTAGTGGCTCTTGTCATGCCTGTTTGGGGAAACTATTGATCAGCCAGGACATCTCTATTGTCTTCCCCTGCAGAGTTCCCCCTCCTCTCTACATAAGCGCAAACATACAAGTTAACATGATAAGAATTTAAGATGTTTGCTCATAATAGTCTACAGGGTGAAAAGTTTAAAGTGACATGGATTTTGACCATCTACAATGGCTATGATGAATCCACATCCTTCCCCTGGGGTCTGGCCCATTCACCTTGATGCCATCTTTCTATCTACCATACAGGTCCACCTGCCCGCTATTTTTCCTTTCTTTTCTGAATAAACCTAATTTTCACCTTCTTGTCTGGTCACCCCCCCTGTAGGAGCTATGCTGATATGTGATATACCATGGTCCGAGGTGTGCCTCAGTGGTATAAGCTCCTTAAGATTCTTAAGTAACGGTCTTGCCATACTGTTGAGTTTACAGTTTTCTATTGTCTTGTACCTTAATATGTCATAATCTTTTGACCAACTATGCTTCAGAAGAGAGATTTTATGTTATCTGATCTATATATACTTTCATATGTACCTGTGTACTTTATTCATACCATACTTGTTGTTATAATCTCCTGTTCTTATAAAATAAAATAAAAACATTGAAAAAGAAAAAGTTTAAAGCGGAACTCTCATAAAAAACAAGTGTAAGAGCTAATTAAAAGCACATCTGCACTTACAGTTTTCTCTTTATCCCCCTAAAAGTTCCACAAATACTTGGTAATTCTGCCAGTCAAGTCCATCTCCTGCCTCTTTCTGTGATGGTGTGGCAACAATGCTGCACTGCTCCTGAGTTCAGAGTAGAGTTGCCACTCTCATGTAGGCTTTACCTGCCTCCACCAGGTTTGCAGGGTTGTAGATAGCAGCATTGTCGCTGCCAATGCAGAAGCCTGTATCTTGTTAGCACCTAGCCACATCCAGTCCTGCCCTCTACTTTCTGGACGGACAGCACTGCCTCTGTTGCTGAAACCCTTCCAAATTGATCAGCAGTGTCTGAGAGGGAAGTGTGTGAGACACACATGAAGGAGGATTTGGATCAGTCAGGGAGGGTAAAGGAAGTTTCTTGTTTACTTTACAAGGCTGGAGAATCACATGGATTCGGAACTTGTTTAGACTGTCATACAGGAACCTTTAGTAGTTGGACTTGAATTCATTAGTAACCTACATATCGGTGTGAATGGAAGCTGATTTGATACAACAGTTTCTGAACCTGACTCTCTCTTTTATGTTTGTTTTACTGGCTGTTGGCGAGAATACCCAATCCAGGACTGTCTTAAATGGAAATTATGATAGTTTAGGGGCCAGTTTTATTGTATCTTTTTATGTTTATATAACAAACTGTAAGTTTCATATAATAGTTTTAAATATTTTGATTGAAATCCTTATCTTACAAATAAACCTCTGTTTTCATTACACTCAACAGGCAAGCATACTGTGTTAATAAGACCGTACAGCATTGCTCGCATGCTTTTGACAGTCTCTGTAAACTGTTTCCACTGGAGTGGGGGTTCAGCTGCAAAAAACTTTATAGAATGTCTGCTTGCATACAGCTCCACCTGTTAGCAGCAAGTGGTAACTGTCAAATATTCCTATGTAACATTTTGTATTCACTTTACTACAGAGAATTTAAAATTTTTTTTTTAAAAATGTGCAATTAATAAATAATGAAAATGTGTGAAAAATAGATTCCCTTAAAGTTAAACTGTACATTAAACTGTACCCCAATAAAAGCTTAGCATTTCCATTTTTGGTGTACACTCCTCCTGCCTCGCACAATTCAGTGCTCAGACTTCAATCATCAGGCCTGATTGCTGTCCTGTGAGTGGCCTGCTTAGTTGTAAGTAAACACTGAGTAATACTAGGTAAAGACTTTTAGAGATTTTAGGGGGATAGTAGAGTACATCAGGGTCCCAGGACAGCACCTGACACCCACAATCTGTAGATTAGCATTTCCGTACATGGTTTCCAGTGACGAGAGATCCTTAACCTACATTTTATTTTATAACTAGAATTATGCATCTATGTGCACTCCTAGTTCTGAGGCCACTTGTCACTGACAGTTGCGATTCTATACTAAGAAACTAAAATCAGTCAATCTTGTCCTCTTTTATGTGATTAAAATTAAAGCCAATCATGGAAATCACATAGGTTTGTTTGCATACAAAGCACCCAGATTTAGCTGTAAAGGTGCCCATACACCTTATGATTATCGTACGATAATCGTATGCGATCGACTTTTCTTACGACAATCGTAACGTGTGAATGTAGTGCCCGACCGATAGTACTGTACAATCGTACGACTTTTGACGTTCAAGCATGTTTGAAAACTTTGGTCGATCGTACGATGTTCGCATGGTTGGTGGCGTTTCCGTCCGTCAAAAGTCGTACGATTAACACTGCTCATGCGCAAACGAAAATAAGTGTGGTTGATTACCGCAATTCGTCCAGGTGGTTTTTTTAACTGCCGCTGATTGAACTTTGCGATAATCGGGGCAGGATGGGGCCGCCGTACGAAAATCGTACGACGGTTCGATCATCGGACGAAAAGTTTTGTCCGATAATCGTAAGGTGTATGGGCACCTCTAGGGATGCTTTGTAAGAGCTGAAGAGTGTAGGCCACAGCTGTCACAGTGTAATACAGAGTGTAACAGAGAGGACATGGTCCAATGAGGACACTTGTTTGGTGGGAAACTGTCTGAATGAGAGAAAATCAATCAATTCCACTATCCATGTTATACAGCGTGGAAGGAGGAATCTCCCCGCTGGCTATTGTATTCAGCAGCTGCAGAAGCCTCAGCATCCACAACTGCCTGAATAGGGTGGTGCAGCTGAACAGTGTCTGTACCTGATAGGACAGTCACTGTTCGACTGATAATTTCCCACCTGGCTCAGTTGCTAAACAAACAAAAAGTTTTGTCTTCAGATCTACTTTAATGAAAAAAGAAGTGCAATGTTTACATTTTTTTTTGTGTCCATTAGAAAGCTTATACGAAAACAACCTGAGCAGAGTATGTACAGCATGTGTGGTGTAGCCTAAAGTGTCTCCAATAATGGCCTTGTGTTTTAATGATTGAGAGGTCTGAATCCTCTGAGGACAGAGGTCTTCTTATTTGGTTGTCTATCTAGAACTAATTGCCAGAGGTAAGCAACAGAGCCTTGGCTTCATACATTTACTGACACTAGGGCCAGCAAGCATACTCTGCAAAAACATCCCATTAGACTTCACATTCCATTCTCATGTTATGCTTCTTACTTTCTTTAGAAGTCCCTGATACAATCACAGTGCAAAAAAAATGGATTTCAGATCACTGCACCTCAGATGTAGTTGCATGGGGGAATCCTACACCCGAATTTAGAGGCAGCTGAAAAAGGAAAAAAGTGTATGTGTGGGTGGAGCGCGTTAAAGAATTTTGTATTGATGTTTCCTTGAAATGCCTAATGAATATTAATAAAAGAAGCCACATATTACATTTGGAACGCCCCTATCCTTTCCTAGTTAAATTTTCAACAGAAGCAAGTTGGGCTGGCACCCGCTAGATGGAGGAATGTGGACCGACCTGCAGAAGCTGCTTTTCAGATTAAAATGTATGCATAGCCTTTGCGTAATATATCTGGTGGTTAAACTGTACATTAAACTGTACCCCAATGGGAATAGCTCTTAGTCATGCATGAATCATTAAATACTTACAGGGACAGTTTTCAATGTCATAGCAACTGCGACTTTCCCTGTAGTCCCCTTCACACCACTTCCCATCCGGGCTCGTTCCAATACACGTCCTCTTTCTGGATTGTGTTCCCGCTTTGGATTTGCATGTAATATTTTCTTTTGCCAGACGAACGCATGTAGGCCAATCGCCCCACTCAGACCACTGTCCATCAACTGCAGGAGAGAACAGAATTGGGAGTTCAAAACCATAATTATCCAAACTAAGAATACACAGCAAAACAAAGCAACTAAATTGTACCCATTTTAAGAAAGAATCCCTTTTTACTGGTAAACTATTAATATGATGGCTCATATACCCAGCTTAGTGCCCACCCTCAGCTTCACTTCTTTGTTTCCTGGAGCACACTCTAACTCTAAGAGCTGCTGGGAAACAGCAAAATCACAAAATAGTAGATTTTGACACTGGGCACTGGTATCATTCAGTGAAGGAAGGGTTGGTCTTGAGAGCAGAGGATCCTAGTGCAGAAAAGGTGTGCATGAAATAAAACATTTAAGTTACAAAGGGTAATGTTAGGGTTAATAGGAGAGTCTCTGTTTGGTTTAGAAGGAGGGTTAGTGTTGGGTTTACAGGCAGGGGGAGTGTTAGGGCTACAGGGAGGGTTAATTTTAGGGCCTCTGTTGATGAGAATTGGACTTGTGTCATTCGTATCAGTTTGTCATTAGTTTCAGATGCTTCTAAGATTCAGAATGAATTGACAGGTGCATTTGACCTGCAGTTGAGCTCCTCATGACTTGCATTTGACCTGCTTCAAGCTGGTTTTGCATTTCCTTAGTCTGGTATGGGAATGCAAAATCTGTTAAATGTAATCAAAAGAATGTCCACACAGTCCTTTAGGGTTACAGGGAGGGCAAAATCTTGGCTTACAGAGAAAGTTAGTATTGTGGTTACACTGAGGATCATTGTTAGGCCTACATGGAAGGTTGGTGTTAGTGTTATACAGAGGGTTGGGGTTAGGGTTACAGCATAAGTAAGTGTGAAGGGTTATATGGAGAGTTAGTATAGGAAAGGAAAGGTTAGAGGAAATGTTACTGGGAGGGTTATTGATAGGCTTACAGGGTGGGTTAGTCTGAGGGTCACATGGAGAAGTGATGGTAAGGTTACAGGAAGGGTTAGCATTAGTGTTACAAGAAGGGTCAGTATGTGAAAGTTAAAGGGAACGTGTGAGGATTAAAGGAAGGGCTAGTGTTAGTGTTACACAGAAAGTTAGTGTGATGATTAAAGGGAGGGTTAGTGGGAGGGTAACAGGGAAGTTTAATGAGAATGTAACAGGGAAGGTTACAGGCGGGGATAGTGTTCGGGTTATAGGGTTAGTGTTAGAGTTAAAGGCAGGCTTAGTGTCAGGATTACAAGCAGGGTTAATATTAGGGTTACAGAGAGGGTCAGTGTTAGGGTTACAGGGAGGATCAAAGTTACAGGGAGGATTATTTTAAGGGTCACATGGAGAATTAGTGTTAGTGTTAGGTATTAGGGAAGATTAGTGTTAGGGTTACAGGGAGAGTCAGTGCATAAAGGTTAAATATAGAGTTAGTGTGAGGATTACAGTGAGGGCTAGTGTTAAAGTAACAGGAAGGATTAGTGTTAGGGTTAAAGCAGTGGCGTAACAATAGCCAGTAGCAGTGTAACAATAACAGTTTAGATTTATTGCCCTGCTACAGGATGAAATGAACTCTGTATGCCTAAGGCAGTCACAAATCCCAGTGTTTGTCCTCAGCTAAAACCTTATAGAACAGCTAATATCTGGCCTCTTGTAGAGTACTGACTATACTGACAGTACTACAGTGCATGTTCTTGATGCATGTCATTGACATATATTGTCACAGTTGACGCCACAAGCTGCTAAAGAGAATTAACCTATCAAAATTTTGCTATGGGGCCCCATGTTTCTTGGTTACACCCCTGGGTTAAAGCATTAGGATCATAGGGAAGCTTAATATGAGGGATACAGGTAGGAACAGTGTGAAGGTGTCAAGAATGGTTAATGTAAGAGGTAATCTGAAGATCTTCAAGCTTCAGAATGAAACAATGAGTAAGGAGCACCTCAAGCCTGCAAACACCAACTAGGGGGGGAATTCAGCTGCAACACATTTTTATTTTTAATGGGAAGCCTTAGTTCTGCTTTAAATTGCAAAGGGTGAAGATATGTTTAGGGCAGCCCAATCCCTTTACACCATTTGCTCATTTGATCCAGCTTACTGCCAGATTGTTTTTTTTTTGTGTAGTACCAACCTACAAAAAGGTTCCAAGAACTTTCTACTCACCTGGACATGCCACCTTTGTGTTGCAGATGGTATTTCTTGTGTTGGAACCTTCACAATATCTTCCCCCATAACGAGGAGGCGGGTTATCACAGGTCCTCTTTTCTTTCACCCGCCCAATGCCGCAGGTGACCGAACACTCCGAGTCTCTCGTCCAAGCTCCCCATTCTCCACCCACTGCAGAAATATATCAGTGATGAGGTATCCACGTAGAAAGGTATCTGAACATACCTGAAGGAAATGTGACTGCCTTGTCCGATACCTGACATCCCATTTATTTTCAAACCTCAAACACTATGGCTGGGATTGTATTGGCTGGGGTGGGTGACACAGACTTTTTTTCCAGCAAATTTAACTTCGTGACTGACGACGTACAGTGTACGTCACCAGCATCGGGGCTGTTTAAACAGACTCCCGGCGACTTTTGCCGCCGGGAGTCTGTTTATGAAATAAAATAAATCTAATAATAATAAAAAAAAATGTAAAAGACCCCCGCCCACGCGAGCACGCGCGTCGCCAGGTAAACACGCGTCGGGTGCGCCTACGCATGAAAACGACGAACGCGCTACACATGTTGGGTATCGCCGCGCACGCCGGAGTGAGAGCAATAATTCTAGGGCCAGTATTTTGGGGTATCTCTAAATTGATGACCTGTGGGGGCTTTTAAAGCGTCTTTTATTGACTTTTTGGGGTACTGCAGTTTTTCGCCGTTTCACGGTCGCACGCAATCTGTAAACTGGGCATGTTGGGTATCGTTTTACTCGTTGTAACCTCATCTTTTATATTTCATTTAAAAAAATGGTAATTTGTTGTGTTTTGGGGCATTTAATTAAATTTGACACAAAATTTTGGGGTTTAATAAGGAGTTGCGCTAATATTGCGCAACATAAAAATTTTCAACTACCACCATTTTATTCTATAGGGTCTTGGCATTCAGAAAATATATAATGTTGGGGGGTTTTACGTCATTTTCAGGCCTAAAATGTGGAATATAACATGGGTGCAAAAAATGAAAAAAGGGCCTCAGTCATGAAGGGGTTAAGCATTTGGAAACTAAAATGGTTTGTAAACATTGACAAGAGGCACACATAGTCTTTACATATAAAGACATTTATCTGTCAGTCTCCAGGTACTGCAGTCCACTCTCAGTTTATTTAATGCTATAATATTCAGTATGTCCCATTGTAAGTGCAAAGGTACCAAAGCATCTGCAGCTTCCATGTATTTTGGAAGAAGTATGATACTGAGTCCTCTATGCATTTTAAAACAGAACACCAAACACAATAGGCAATCAAAGTAAATATAATACAATCATTTTTGCAAAAAGGATACTGTTACTATATATGGCGAGATGTGAGGGATTTATTCATTTAGGCATGTAACGCTACTTAAAGGTCCACTTGTATTACATAGTTACATAGTTATATAATTGTTACGGTTGAATAAATACAAAGGTCCATTGAGTTCAACCTTTGGGTTTTGTGTGTGTGTATGTTTGTTACTAAGATTACCTGTACCCATGTATATCCTGTGCGCTGAAAAAAGTATCTAGATCGTTTGTGAATGATTCCATACTTTCAGCTAATACCACTGTCTGTGGAAGGGAGTTCCACAATTTTCTCACAGTAAAGAATCCCCATTGCTGTTTAAGATTAAACCTTTTCTCTGCCAGTTTCAGATGGTGGCCTCCTGTATACATGACTAAACTGACAGTAAACAGTTTATTACTGATTATCCCATCACCATTAAACAAGTTGTACATTAATATCATGTCCCCTCTCAGTCTCCTTTTTTGATGAGTGAACAAGTTTAAAGCTTGCAGTCTTTCCTCATAGTTTAGGACCCCTTACCCCTTTATTAGCTTTGTCGCCCTTCTCTCGTCTCTCTCCAGCTCAAGGACATCCTTTCTGTTGACTGGTGACCAAAACTGAACCGCATACTCAAGATGTGGCTGGATGAGTGCTTTGTAAAGGGGCAGAATTATGGATTTGTCTTTACAATACATTCCCTTTTTTATACACTAGGACTCCCAAATCTTTTTCCACCTCTGATTCCCCAAGTGGAACGCCCATTAATGAGGAGTAGCTCGCTTTTGTATTTTTAAGTCCAAAATGCATAACCTTACACTTCTTAATATTAAAACTCATATGCCATGTAGATGCCCAACCCCCTATTTTATCCAAACCTTCCTGTAATATTTCTATGTAGGGATGCACCGATACTAGTATTGATATCGGTGCCGATACCGAGTATTTGGGCGAGTACTCATACTCACCCAAATGCTCCTAATGCCTATCCTGATACAGAAAGCCGGGCAGCAAGTCATTACACGCCACTCGGGTTCATGCTCCCTCGTCACTAGGTGACGTGTAATGACTTGCCGCTCAGCTTCCTGACTGGTCGGAGGCTAGCCAATGAGGAAGCCGGGCGGCAAGTCATTACCTGCCCCCGTCTTACGCATTGGCCAGAAAGCCGGCTCCATGCTTCCTTGATACATGGTGATGAGCTAGCATGGAAGTGGCTTCCCAGGCTAATCTGGAAGCCGGGTGGCGAGTCATTACATGCCACCCGGCTTCCTTAATGGCACTTTCGGTATCAGCATTCGGTACTCATACTCGATACCGAAAAAATGGTATCGGTGCATCCCAATTTCTATGTCTTCTGTTGACTTTATTATCCTACAAATGATAGTATTGTCAGCAAAAATTAAATTATATTGCTATTATTAGCAATACCAATGTCACTGATAAACAGGTTGAAAAGCAATGACTCATAGACAGAACCCTGGGGCACGCCACTGTCAACTGAGGACCACTTGGAAAATGAGCCATTTATTGTTCTCTCTGGACACGTTCACTTAGCCAGGTCTCTATCCAAGTACACACCATTTCATCAATGCCTAAAGATTGAAGCTGGTAAATTAAACGTTTATGAGGTACTATTTCAAATGCTTTTGCAAAATCAAGCTACACTACATCCACTGGCTTTCCTCTGTCTAGATTGCCACTCACCTCTTCATAGAACACTAATAGGTTGGTTTGACATTAACAGTCTTTACTGAAGCCATGTTGGTTGTATTATTCTGTACAGTGTACAGTGTAGTCTTACCTGGACAGAAGGGAAGGTTGTCACAGACCTGACTGTCTCTAGCTTTTCCATCACACTGGTTTCCTGGCGGGCTGTGAGATGGTGGTGGATTGTTACATAGACGGAAACGTTTTTGAATTGGCAGAGGCCCCAATTCGTTTTTACAGCTGGAGGAACATCCCTGCCAGGGGTTCCAATTTCCCCACTGACCATGAACTGTGTAAAGATTGAAAAGATCAGCATAACCTACGTAGCATCTGAAATTGTTGATCATACAGGTACTCTTATATCATGTGACCTTTTATCAACCGTCATTTGTAGCCCAACTTCAGCAAAAAATAGAGTTGGGAAGGGTTGAAACCTCTGTCAGATTTTAAATGTCATCTCTGTGCCCACTGGAAAGAAAGTCCTTTCAGATTAAAGTATCTTTTCTGTTCCTGTTTTGCCCAACATCCATCACCTGAACAGGAAGTGGGGGAGTGGGGGGAAATCTCCCAAATGAAAACACACAGAGAACAGTATAATTCTTAAACTTAATCTACTAGAAAATGTATTTTTATTGTCGCCCAATTGAGTGATTTCCCCTCACTTTCTGTGCTATCTAAAGCCCATCAAATTTACCAGAGAAATGCCCGAGAAAATTTACCTTTACTTCCGTTTTGTTGCGCCCAGTAAATACACAGGAAGTAAGGAGAAATCTTCCCACTGGAGACACGGAGACACAATTCACTAGCTTGCCCAATAAAACACAGTGTTTTAGCAGATGGGCTACTGTGATGGGCCCTTAAAGCCCTCACAAATTTAAAGTTTGCTTATAAATACAAAGTTTGCTTTATTTTTGTAAACAGAAGCTATCTGATTGGTTGTTTTTTCCTGCACTGCCTTTGTTCTAATTGTTTTTAAAGGGAGGCCCCATCTCTATCACAGAGCAGTGCTATTCAAGCCACTTACTGGGACAGGGGATGTTAGTATAGCATATATCCACTTCTTTTTCAGGGCCGATACATCTCCCTCCACAGGATGGACGAGGGTTATTGCATTGCCTGGTTCTTTGCTTCTGTCCAGCCTTGCAAGTTGCTGAGCACTGTGACCACAATGACCAGGTAGACCATCCTCCGTTTACTGAGGAAAACAGCAAACAAATTACAACTGAAACAAAAGGTTCACATTCTATATAATAATATGCAATATTTGTTGTATAATGAGAACCTGTCACCTCCCTGGCTGACAGTGCCCATCTAGCTTAGCTCCAGGGCAGGTCAGTCACAATGTGGAACTAGCACAAATTCTGAAAGCTGAACAAAGACATTATTTATACAGTAAGAAAGAGTTATGACCCCATCAGTATATTTTGCTATCTGTGTCCCACTGGGGAAATTACCTTTCACCTCCTCTCCTATAGCCACAACAGGGAGTGAGAGGAAATCCCTCCAAATTGAGAGAAATCTCTGGTAGTCAGCAGGGTCACCAGAACTAGTGTCCCCATTGGAAGGTTTCTCATATATTCCTGTTTTGGTGACGACTAAGATTTTGGGATTTTTTTCACTTTTAGTTCTAATGGTCAACAGGACAAATAAAGAGGGTGATTCTCCCTAATAATTACACAGACAGCAATAATAACCTGATAGGTATTCTAATCCTTCTCCACTCTATCCAAAAATAAAAATGTTTGGGCTGCATTTGCACTGTTTTTTAAATTTTTTTAATACAAGTGTTAGTACCAGAATTTGTCTTGGTATCAGCATAATGTGCAAGTATACACAGTATACTTGCACATTATGCACAGTTACCTCACACAGTGCCCTTTTTTGCCGAATACAGGTCCAGACTTCTTTTGTCACACCATCCCCAGCTGATAATACCTCTACTTCTGCTTTCAAGTCCCACAATGCTCTTCCTCTATGATGCCCCCATCTGTAATGGGCCCTTAGAATCTCAGTAACCAGATGATGGTCAATGCACTTTAAGAGAATGAAAATACCCTTACCAGGTTCCACATGTGTGGGCCATACCTGACCTCATAGTTCCAGGGGATGCAGGAATCAGCATATCCAGAGAAACTCCTGTTTTAGGAATACAAACCACTGACCACCAATAAATGAGGGCCCTTATTCCACTGACCCAATGAATGGGGCCCTCATCTAGTGACACCGATATCATTAGATGGAGCCTTCCTCCACTGAACACCAATGACCGGAGGCACTTAATTGAACACCAATGTAACAAGGCCATTTTTCCACTGAACAGCAATGTAATGAAGGCATTTACACCAACTACCAATGTAGCTGGTAAATTAAAGTGGATTTTTTCCCCCAAAACAAAAACAAAAAAGTGCATGTAGCTCTGAATGCTGAAGAGGAAACCCTATATAGTCATAACATTATTTTGCAAATAAATTAGCTTTTATTCAACTTCATGGTCTTCTGAGGAACTGGTGGAGAAGTCAGGGCTTGTTCACACCAAATGCAGACCAGATCTGTATGAGTTTCTGCGAATGCAGTGCAATGTGTTTTGCCGCGTTTTGCCGTGCTCCGGGCCGGTTTTTGTTTTTATTTCTTTTTTTTTTTTAGCCTAAAATGGGCTTTCAGTGTGTTCCAGGGTGTTTGCATGCGTTCTTGATGCATTTGCATGCATTTTCCAGAGCAGAAAAAATAGGGCATGCTGCAGTTCTCCCACATGCTCCGGAACTGAACGCTCTGGTGTGAACTAGAGCCCAAAATACCATTGCAATACATTGGATGCATTTTTTATGCATTCTGTAACTACTCTGCATCTGCTCTGCATTTGGTGTGAACAAGCCCTCAGGGCCTCACAGCTGTCCACCCCCAGGAAGGCTTTGTCACCAGTTCCTTACAAGGAGTTCTCACCATCCAATTTGAAGATCTAGTGAAATTTAATTTTTAAAATGTTTATTGTGTGATATATGTGTTGTTGTACTCTCTGTTCTTGCAGAGTAATATAATGTGCTACTACAGTTCTATATTTTTGCTGGGTGCTAGTGGTGGGGAGGGAGCCTAAGTATATTATCTACACAGGGACCCCTTGCTGAATGTGTCCCTCACTAGCATGCACACAGGAGTTGCATAAATCACAGAAACCGGCTGCATTCTCAGAATGTTACAGATGGGGGACTGTACTCGTGAGATGTGCAGTGCACCTAGAAAATAAAAAACTGCTACGAGGCATGGGGAAAAACAAGGGTTTTTATTAGCTAAAAAACTGGTATTAGGAAGCAAAATGGCTTTCCCTCTACTATTCTATTGAGGGATGTGTTCCTCAGGACTCACCAGGGCAGCACTCATTCAGAACGCAGGCTTGGACCTCCACACTGGTTCCTGGGCAGTCTCCTTGTCCACGGCAGGTCCTTCTTCGTTCCTGCACTCCTTCCGTACAGGACACAGAACATGGACTCCAGCTACCCCACTCCTTCCACTCTGCTGGACTAAAAGACAAATAGGTTTACTGATTTATATACAATAGCAGCAGAAACATGCAGCATTTATCTTCAGCCAAGAACAGACCCCATTTTCATAGTTCCTTCATGCAGGTTAGATATTATTCTGTATCTTGGAAGTGTCTCCCACAGGAACATGGACACTTTGGATTCCTCCTCCATGTCATGCCTGCTATGGCTTCTTTGAAGAAGTTTACACCCTAATGTATTGACTAAACGTTAAGTGCAAGTTCAGGCAAAATTATTTTTAATCTTTTGAGTGAGGGGAAATGGTAGGTCCTCTGTTGTGCTTTTAAATTGGAATTTATTGTTTTGCCAATTGGCTTTACTTCCAAAAGTTATCATTACATAGGCTTTATTTATAACCAGCTATGAGATTTTCATCTCAACACAACCTAAATAAAATTGTTAAAATGTATATTGAAAGAATTACATTATCTCCAAAATGATTTAGGCAGAAATTACTTATCCAGCCACTCCCTGAAGGAGTGGCTGGATAGATCGGTCCCTCCTAGCCTGTCTAGGCTGTACAGTTCCATTGCTGCCACAAAAGCACTTGCTGACCCTCCAGTGGCGACTGATAAAACTGATTTCCACACGGATGATGTGGGGCTCAAACTTTTTATTGAACAAACTTTGTGAGAGAGGATTAGGGCGCACTAACACCCAGGATGTTGTAGACTCCAAAATAAAGCACAAAGTACTTGCAGCCTTCACAGATAGAGAACCTTTAAGCCAGTAAGGCAATCTGTAACTCTAGCTCCTGCCTGTAATAGACTTGATGTAATAGCTACCAATCTATCTCAGAAGAAATCACTATGCTTCAGCAGAGGATCAACTTCCCAGGCTCCCCGTACCTCTTGAATTTTCTCAATTTCATCTCCATCCTTAAGCTTAACTCATTGAGCCTGAGCCCCAGGACTCAGTCTAGGCACATGGCTTCCCTCTTTCGGCAGCAGGCCTAGAAGTGTCCAACAATCAACAGCTCCCCTCCACCAGGTCACATTTCTGGGGAGAACTAACTTCCCAAGGTCACTCCTCGAATATTTATAGCCTCTCCGAACATGCCCCATAAACCTATTAGTGGTTGGTCAGGGAGGTACAAACATTCTTTTATCTAATTAGTGCGTTCTCCCACACTATTACTGGGGACACTTCCCAGCAGCAGGCAGAAGCAAATGCTCACCAGAGCTTAGGAGAGACAGCATAGAGTTAAGCTATCAAATTAGGATCAGACTGAATACAGTCTGACAGCTTCTAAATTTAAATAATCACTCCTGCTTAAGACCAGACAGCACTTAAGTTGGCCATACACTATACAAATTTCATCAAGAACCGGCCCAAATTCCCACTGTGGGTGCTGCTGTCAGCACCCTTCTGGCAGGCATCCCCCGATCAGCTGATTCAAGGAGCTTCAATCGGCCAAAGAAGGCTGCCGCCAGCCGCTGTCAGAATACATTGAAAGCAGTGGAAATTCCTCAATCAACAATCGTAACCATTGATGGAGGAATCTGTTATATTTTCTTCGTTCAGCTGGCTGGTTGAACAAAGGAAATATAAGAGTGCATGACCAGCTTTACCCCTTTATAGGAATTTTATAGCTGTCGGTGATCCTGTTTGAGAGATTTACCCGGCTTTAGGACAGGAACACAGACTGCAATACCAAGCCAACAGTTCTAGTCTTTAGCTTTATCACGCTAATATAGAAAAGTGTCTCTGTTGCTGTTCTTTTCCTCCTGCTTGGAGAGCTGAAAAGAGGTTTCCTACGCTTTCCTACATAAAGGTGCTTGTGGGGTATAGAGATTCTATTCCAGTTGTGTCCATGACTATGGGAAGCAGCTGAAGATATGTGAAGTTGAGGGACAGAGGGTAGAAATACAACCTGTCATATTCTGTGTCTCTTGGGCACCATCTAACTTTAAATCACTGCTCTGGAACTGGTATGTGGTAAGTGTAACATTAACCTTTTCACTGCTATCTGTTGGAAATGCAACAGTGTATGCTAATATGCACTGATTGTATTACTGACTGTAATCTGTCTTTTGAGCTGCAGATGGCAGTGTAGTGCAATGTTACTCTCTATGTGCATGCTTATCTATGATACACAGGAAGCTGTTTTTTCTATCAATATGTTTCCTGCAAAATGCTGTATTCTGATTTAAGTTTTACTTGCGTAAAAGAACATTAATTCAGCATTCCTCAAGATCTCAGTGCTTCATCTAAACGCATAACCAACACTATCAAGGTAATGGTTACGGCAGAACTTTGGGCTGGTTAGTTTAGTCAGAGGTTTGACTATAGCCGAGAAGTTCTTGATGAATTTCCGGTAATAGTTAGAGAATCCCAAGAATCTCTGTAGTGCCTTCCGTGACTTGGGAATCGGCCACTCTAGAATGCAGTCAATTTTGGACTGGTCCATCTGGATTCCTTCCGGGGTGATCTGATACCCCAAGAAGGAGATGGATGACTGTTCAAACAGGCATTTCTCCAGCTTGACGTATAATGAGTGAGCCCGGAGATGGGCCAGCACCCACCGAACGTGTTTCCGGTGTTCGACAGGGCTGTTTGAGTATACCAAAATGTCATCAAGATATATGATGACACAGACGTCCAGCAGATCCCGAAAGATGTCTTCACGAAATGCTGGAACGTGGCAGGTGCGTTGCACAACCCAAAAGGCATCACCATATACTCAAACAGCCCATATCTGGTCCGAAAAGCTGTCTTCCACTCATCTCCTGCTCGAATCCGGATAAGGTTGTAAGCCCCTCTGAGATCCAGCTTGGTATAGACTCGAGCCGTCTGTAGTTTCTCGATGAGTTCAGGCATGAGAGGGAGCGGATAACGGTTTTTGATGGTTATCTTTTTTAGTCCCCTGTAATCGATTATAGGCCGTAGAGCACCGTCTTTATTCTTCACGAAGAACATCCCTGCGCTAGCAGGGGAGGTGGAAGGTCGAATGAAACCTCTTTTCAGGTTGTCGTCCAGATAGGTCTTCAAGTGAGCCAATTCGGGTGTTGATAAGGGATAGATCCGTCCCGTAGGCATGGGGCTGCCCGGAATCAACTCGATGGGGCAATCATAGGGTCCGTGGGGGGGGGAGCATCATTGGAGACATTGGAGAACTCGAGAAGATGGGGTGGCAACCCTTCTGGGGTGATTAGCATGATAGGAGAGACGGGGTAACACGTCTCTGTGCAGTAAGCAGATTGTAAGTGGACTGTTCTTTCTGACCACATTATAGTGGGGTGATGCAAAGTCACCCAAGGGAGACCCAACACTACTGGGAACATGGGAGAAGGGATAACATCGAATACCAAGTACTCGCTGTGCCCTTCTCCACAGGTCACCAGCAGCGGTTGGGTGTGGGAGGTTATAGGGCCTGATTGGGAGGTCGATCCGTCAATAAAACTCACGGACAAGGGCTTCTGCTTCAACACGTGAGCAATTTTATTTTGCTTTACTAGCTTTAGATCAATGAAATTTCCGGAGGCTCCTGTATCCACCATAGCTCTAACGATGGTCCTCTCTTGGTCCCACTGCAGAGTGAGAGAAACTTAAATGTAAGGATTATGTAGATCAAGACTAGGAGTAAGGTTGTAAATATGAGAGAGATTACCTTCAGTCTGCCTTTTGACCAATGGACACGTGGCTACAGTGTGATCAGGGGAAGCGCAGTAGAGACACAGATTCAGAGATCTCCTCCTATTCTTCTCGGCCATAGGGAGGGGTCCACGCACAGTGCCGACTTCCATGGGTTCCTCTTTCTGGGGTGATCTGGATCTTCGGGGGACTGTAGCGTTGCCATAGACCCTTTCTGCCCTCCTTTCCCTGAGATGCCTATCGATGGTTACAGAGCGGTGGATCAGGTCATCCAATGTGCGGGGTAAGTCGTCTCGGGCAATCTCGTCTTTTAGGGCCTCAGAGAGGCCGAGGCGGAACTGGTTACGGAGACCGACGTTGTTCCACTCGGTCTCTCTGGCCCAACGCTTGAACTCCGCAATATAATCCTCGATGGGTCTTTTACCCTGCCTGAGGCCTCGGATCGCTGTTTCAGCGGTCAACTGCTTGCTTGCGTCCTCGTAGAGGAGTGCCATTGCATCCAGAAAATGGGGGAACGAATCTAGTAAGTCATCGTCTTCCTCTAGGTAGGTTTCTGCCCAGGCTCTGGGTTCCCCTTTAAGGTATGAGATGAGGGTCATAACTTTTATGCGGTCGGTGTGGTATGTTCGGGGGTGGAGGTCGAACAGTAGTTTGCAAGAACTCACAAACTGGCGGAAGTTCTTCCTATCTCCTGAAAAAGGTTCAGGGGCGCAGACCTTGGGTTCAGGACCCTCCCGGCCCCGAGTGGCGTCGTTGTTTTGTGTAACTAGGGTGCGTAGTCTCTGGTTTTCCACTTGTAGGTCTTGCATAGACGTGGTTAGGTTCTCCACCCTCTGGGACAATGTGACAAGGTGGCGGGCTAGCTCCACTGGATCCATTTTTTAAAGGGTTCAACTATTCTGTCACGACTGCTGTAGTGGCAAGTGGGGATCACAACTGCGGAGTGTAGCACGCGTTTGGTGGTTGGAGACTGCTTCTCAGGTTCGAGTCCCAGGCGTCACTCCCAATCTTAAACGGGGCGTTTGGGACTCTAGCATCACAGCCGTATGTAACCAAAAAGCAAGTAAAAATGCAGAGCTATTGCGTCATAGCCTAATATCTCACTAACTGAGAATGGATGATACGTTTTGCAGTAATACAGGTAGTAATCGGATAATAAACCACTGATATGCCAGGGAGTTCCCCTTTAGGTACAGTTCAGGTATTCAATACAGTCTCTATCCACTCCAGTTTTATAATACCAAAAGGTCTGGTTTCAGGCTTCCCCGGAGGGATACTTGCGTTTAGGAGCTTCTGGACTGTAACCAAGCAGCAGATCCTCAGGCAGGTCCAGGGGGAGTCCTTCCCAGGCAGGGCTGATAGAGGCAGAGGTGCAAGTGGTTGGGTTCAGGGTCAATGAGGCAGCAGGCGTTCTGACTCCAATAGTTGAACGCCATACTGCCTCAGCTGGGGCTTTAAATAGCCCAGGAATGAGGGAGGAGTCAATTGCCATAACGAACGGCTTCCGCGTTCCACCATGGAACGCAGGACGCTCGCACCGCAATCCGGAAGTCGAGCGGCTTCTGCGTTCCACCGTGGAACGCAAATCGGCTGTCCCTGCATGTGGGGAGACCCGAGCGGTTTGAACCCTCGGGACTCGTTACAGGTTGTTAGTGGTGTCCCCCCAAGGTTCAGTGCTGAGTCCCTTATTGTTTAATCTATTTATAAATGACATAGAATTGGGGATTAAAAGTACTATTTCTGTTATTTAGTGGAAATCAGTCCTTACAGGATGTCTCCAACCTACAAGCAGATCTGAATAGACTGTATGATTGGATCTATTTGGAAAATTAGGTTTAATGTCGATAAATGTAAAGTTATGCACTTGAGGACTAAAAACATGCATGCCTCATACACTCTAGGGGAAGTATGTTTGGGGGAGTCAGTGAGGGAGAAAGATATTAAAAATATATTATATATAAATATATATTAAAAATATTAACGGACCTGAATTTGTTCTGTCTGGAGAAGAGGCGATTAAGGGGGGACATGATCACTATGTATAAATACATAAATGGTCCATATGCTTGGTGCCAAATTTTTCACGTTAAGGTCACTGCAAAGGAGAAGGTGGCACTCTTTGCATCTGGTGGAAAAGAGGTTTCATCTTTGCATACGGAAAGGATTATTCACAGTTAGAGCTGTGAAAATGTGGAGTAGACTCCCCCAGGAGCTGGTTGTAGCTAGCTCAGTTAATTGTCTTAAAAAAAAATCTGGATGTATTCCTAAATGCACAGAATATTACTGGATATTGACTTCTTATAAGTATAATAAGCACCAGAGATTGTTGATCCAGGGAATATCTGATTGCCTTATGGGGTCAGGAAGTATTTTTTTTACCCTGTTGGAGCAAATTGAACCATGCTTTGTAGGGTTTTTTTTGCCTTCCTCTGGATCTACAGTGGGTAACTATGGGCATAGCATTTTGTTTTAGGTTTTTTTTTTTTCTTTTCTTTCTCATCTCTATAGGTTGAACTCGATGGACTTGTGTCTTTTTTCAACCTAACTATGTAACTATGAACTCTATGCACATCAGTACATTGTGACGCATTCCCTCATTTTATAGCAACACACACCAACGCAGCCCGTACACAGATTGTCCATCACCACTACCCATAGGTGTAAAGACAACCACCAGATTTTTAGTGTAAATTGGGTTTTTTTCAGTTTCCAATTTACAAATGTATGTTATTTTATAACTCAATACAGTTTTAGCTTTTAGATTTTGTAGGAGTTTTGTAAGTTATGCTGTGTTTGTATGCTTTAATGATTTTAGTGTATTTGCTGGAAAATATTGTTTGATAAACATTTGAACAACTTTCTTGGGATGTACAAAATTAGCCACCTGAGGCTACAAGTGGAGAGCAGGGCCTGGCAGTAAATGGGTTAAAGGATTCCTCCATTTTTAGGAAGAAAGAGACTCACCGGCATGACTGGCACTGACCACGAGCCTCTCTCTTGAAGCCATATTTGAAATTCAGGCAACAATCTACTTCCAGCACACCATCTCCAAGAAAATCCTCACATTCCCCAGTATTCTCATTCACAGCTTCATAGCACAAAACGTCATCTGATCCTAAAGATGGGAAAAAAACAGAAAGTGTTGGTAGAATGCAATAGACAACACTAGACAAACGGATACATACATAGGATGTGGAAGCTTTTCTGCCCTACAAAGTATTTGTATTTCTCTCCTTCCAAGCTTGAGATTCACAAAGCCCTGCCAGGCAGCACAGGAACCTGGTGACCTGACTTTTCTCTGTTAAAGGTTATCAATGGTCAAAAATGAAAAATAAATATGTATGTCTGTGTTGAACTTCCATAAGCTGTATCCCACACCTATTAACCATATAGCCATATAGCTAGTCCTTGACAAGTTCACAATCTGCACGAGGAACAAGCTCGACTTGGGTTGGGTGAGATTTGCATAGCAATTATACCCATTCATATGTGAATACTGTGTTCCATTGATATGTAAATCATGTGCCTGATTACATATGAATGGGCGGAGGGAACGCTAGGGCAGGGCTGGGCAGAGGTAGAGACTGAGCAGGACAAAACCCGGGACACAGGACAGGAAGGACAGGTTGATAGAAGACGGGACTATCCCGGCAAATCTGGGACAGTCGTTCACTATGTATTTGCTGTGACCTTTGAATTCCTTTAAGCAAGATCGATAAGTCATGTCCCTGCCTCAGCCTGTGATTGGACAGTGAAAGAGCAGAAAAACATTGATGAAGTCATCACATCCTTCGGTCAGCATGCTACTTGTCAACACATGTGAACACAACACACCTGCCTGGCCTGGGTGCTGCCCCTCCCAATCCCAGCATTAGTGCTGCTGACTACAAGAGGTTAATTGGCTTCTAATCAAATAGAGCCTGTGTATGTTTGCTTTTGTGACTGTTGTGGTCACATTAGACTGTAATCTCCTCTGGGGCAGATGTGAATGGGCCTTTTACTTTGCAAATTGCTGCCTAAGTACTGTACAGGTCCAATGACCGTTCTAACTGGGGGTGTAACAGGCAGCAGCCTGGCACGCACAGGAATGTGAGGGTGTAAATAATATTCATTGGACTAATAAGTGATGCATGCATAAATATGGTCATAAAATAAACTTTATGTTTATGTTTTAAATGTCCATGGGAAACCAATTAGTGGAAAAAGTGCACAGAAAACATTGTCCATTGGGCTTGGTGGGTGAGTGTAATCTCATAGCTGGACACTGTGTGTAACATGTTATTGTTTCCAAACAGCTATTTCTGTCTCATCATGTGGGGTTCTCATTAAGAGTGCTAACTAGTTAAAGTGGTATTGTTCTCTGCGCACAGGAGACTAACACAGGCTTTACAGCAGGCACGTTAAGGTAAACAAAGCACACGTTACTTAATTTTGTGGGGGACAGTATTTCTTTATGGTCTATGTGAGGAGGACATGGTTGTGTCCTGTTTCTAAGGGCCCATTTGCACCAGATGCATTTGGGACTGCACTCGCTGTCTTTTCCAGTGCAGTTCTGTCAAAAACTCAAATTTCTCGAGATCTCCAATGGCATCACATCCAGTTGACTTGCCAGTAAGAGGTTTGGATGAGCTGGCTCTAGTGGGCGTGCGCCACCCATAGCATTTTCCTATATACATACTAGACAGCAATGAAGTATTATAATCAACTAGGGCAAAACTAATCCAGCACATTATTAATCGGAGTTGCCCCACTCAATATGACCACCAGGGTCAGGCAAGTGTCCTTCCGCGCAGGTGCAGTAAAGAGAATTGGAGACCTTCTGAAGCCTTGCAGGCGCAGTCAAGAGCTTTGCCGAACTCAATGAGGATTAGTAGAATGCCGCAGGTGGCTCATGCGCACTAGAGCCAACTCATCCAAACCTCTTACTGGCAAGTCAATCGGACGTGACATCATTGGGGAACTCGAGAAATTGGAGTTTGACAGAAAACAGTCCTAATGCACAGACAAGGCAATCTGCCTTGTTTAAAATGGGTTCAGTTCACAGCATCGTCTAGCGGTGGTGTGCACTTAAAAAAAGTATTGCATACAGTAATGTACAACCACATTATACCACATTGTGCTGAAGAACTTAATGAAGTGCCCTAAAAAAAAAGCAAACAGTGCGATCCATCGGGATGTTGGCTGTCAGCACACACCAGCGGCCATGCGTTCAGTGCAGCTTGCTGGTGTGAACGGACCCTTGAAGCTTTGCCCAAAAAAGATTTTTCTCTTTGCCCCCTTAAAAATATGGGAGGAACATGTGTGCCCCATAGCTGTAAGCTTTCTTGGGGCTCCAGTAGCAGGGCAGGGCAGGAGCAGTCAGTGGAAGTTTTCTCAGGGCTCCAGTGCAATAATGTAAAGGATGAATTATATATACTCATCCTCATAGTTAGAGCCTAAGTATGACATTGAAACTGTCACACCTAGGCTCTATTCATCGGGAAGTGAGCGGACACATACTGTCGCTTGCTCACTTCCAGATCATCTCCCTGCAGAGAGCGATGACTGTCAGTCACCACTCCCCATAGGGATTCCCTCCCTCTCCAATCCTCCAGCGCTGACTGGAGGAACAGACGGGGAGGGGGCGGGTACAGCTGTCTCTGCCTCTAGATAGGTAAAGCCCGCTGTCAATCAGCCAGCTGGGTGGATCTCGACAGTATTGTCGGGATCCGTCCCGGTTGTGGCGCTCTCAGTATATAGCGAGCAATATGGTTGGCCGATATACTAAAAACAACCTCTCTGTGTGGCTGATATTTCAACAGTTGGGAAACAGTAGGCAGTCATTGTTGCAACAAAGTGTATCTTGCCTCAAGTCGTTCATTTACAAAATTCTAGATTAAATATAAAAACAAAATATAAAAGGACAAAGAAACCTGTAAAATGTGAAAGTTGAATAATTACATTAGGCAACAGTGCATTACTAACTACAAATGTATGCTTGCTGCACATTCACTATACTTTCTATAAAAACAATGGAGTTGATGAATTTTACAAGCTTTTCTTCAGAAAATATTTTAAAGCGAAGCAAATCAAAACAATATATACCTATTACAATAAACAGACATATGTCCTGACTTAGCCTAGAGTCTTTATAGGCACAAATAAACAATAGGGCATCTGCTACCCCTAAAAAAGGGAGTCACCCAGCATTGCCTCACCATCTCAGGGACATTGTATCTTACATAAAGCTACATTCAGTGCAAGTAACATATAATACATATGATGGGGTCCCCTACCTAAAAAAATCCTAAAGTTGGCTTTAAAGACCCTAAAAAAAGCACTGTCCATGATTTCATGGGGATTTTTTATGAAAAAAAGGAAAAGCAAACCAAACTTTAAAAATTTGTAGGACCTGTAGGGTGAATGGGTATAAATGTCAATTCACCACCAACCGAAGATGACTGGAGATGGAACACCTCCCTCATCCCTGAAAATGCCAAGCATCACTCTGACATGTCCCTGCACCAGACAATCACTGTGATGTATGAACCTTTACTGACCCTCCCACATTCAAACCAAGTAATACCAGCCCTCTGCCAAGGCCTTCAGTCCAGTTCCAGGCTCAAAAAGATTTGCACTCTGTAGATGGTGTTTACATTACAATTGTATAACAATGTCCTATGCATGACTGCCTATAGGTACAGAATACACAATATGCAATGCCATGGCATGGCCCAATATCCAAAAAGGTTTCTTTTCAAAATTACATACTTGCAAACTGCAGGACGAACACAAGCGCTGTAGCGACCACCAGGAGCAAATAGACTGGAGACATATGGAGAGGGTGTAACATATTGCAGTTCGTGGAATAAAATGATACAGGATGGTACAAGATGAAGGAATCCAATGACCTGCTTATTCTTTTCCTCTATTGTTAGGCTATATCTAGCAGAAGGACTGTGTCGCTCTATCCTAAGTCTCCTGGGCTGTTTCTATGTTCTGAATGTCGATTCCTCTCTGTTATAAACCCTCTTATCCCCTTGGTATTGACTGTCCCAGCTTGGCTGGCATACAATCAGGAAATGGCTAAGTCACATTTCAATACAATATTCTTTTATTGACAATACCAGCTTGCCAACATGGCAGCTTAATCTTCAGTTCTGCTGGTAGTGATTACAAGGCGACAACTGTTAGGGTACGATTAGCAAGAACAGGTAACAGGATTTTTTAAGAAGACATTGCTGGAAACAATGTGCAATATGCAAATATTGCAATATGATTCTATACAAATGAATAAAAAAATACATAGCAACAGTTTATGCTGTTATGGAAACACTTCCTGCAACAAACTATTACAACATTGATAGAGCTAGAGTGTATAAAGGAGTTGACTTATTTAAATTAAACTTAAAATACTCTCCTGTTTGAGACCCCTATTTGTAGGAGTACTGTTAATTTTAAATAAACAGAACATGTGAATAACTGTTAAAGCTGAACAGAACTGAAATACATAAATGTGAACTCTCTGTGCTGCCAAAAGATTTCAAATACTGTTTAATCTCAGTCGCTGCCCTGCCCCCAGCCTGCTGAGAAAGAAAGGGCAGCCTTACACCCATCAGGTCATCAATTTGTCGATTCAGCACTTTCATCCAGTGAGCTAGCACCCTATGTTGGATTGACAGCTGTGTACAGTCTAACAGAACCTATTTGTGGTGTGCTTCTCTTATTGCAGTCCTTCAGTATGAGGGATTACTGGAGGCTCATATAAAAGGAACCTATGCTGCACAGGCAGCAATAAAGAATTGACAGGCTCTAACCCTTCCTAACTCTTCTAGAGAAGGTTATTGTTGTCTTATTGGGGAGGGTTCCCCTTACTTCTTGTTCTGACACATGTGAAACAGAAAGGAATTTGGGAGATTTACCCTTACTTCCTGTTCTGTTTGACACCCATCATATAGAGAAGGAGCAGAACCAGGAACCTGTTGAACAACAATAGACCGAGATTTAAAATGTTCTCCACTGATACCAGAAATTGGCTGTCATTTTACAGTATTTGTGACTTTAATGATGTTTTTAATGTATATATCTGGAATAAAATGTGTATTTGATACATGTCTGGAATTCTGCATTAGGTCAAAGATTCCAACATGATAGCCACATGACAATCTAAGCAAGTATGTTAATAATGATAAAGGAGGTCAAGAAATTAAGTTCAGCTAATTTAATCAGCTCAGCAATTAAGTCTAGAGCTATAATTGTCAGCTAAAAAGGTTTAGCCAAGAAATGTAGCCAAACCATTGGACATACCGATGACTGTCAACAGAGATTCATCAAGCAAGCTAAGAGTTATAGCCACGACTGTTTGTAAAAAAAAAAAACATGAGATACCACCATATCAACTAAAGGATTAATTTGAGATGCAACTAAAACATAAACGCATCCATGATGGTAAGCTATGACAATGAACCAGTTCTATGACTTCAACCAAGATATTTAGACTGTCAATGGAGGCAAAAGATTAATTGAAAGGTTTATACCAAGCCAAGATTCCAACTAATCTATAAAATTGAACTAGGACAGGCCGACAAATCAAGAGGTCTGACCAAGACATGACAGCTGGAGAAATGGAGCACAGCGCTCTGTTTGAGAGCAGTGGTCTGGTTCTCTACAGGACACAGGAAGCTTTTGCAAAACTAAACACACACAATGTAAAAAAAAATCACAAAATCAAAGAGGTTGAACTGGATGGACTGGTGTCTTTATTCAATCTTACCTACTATACAGAGAGAGCCATAACTACATAACAAATAAAAATCATGAAGTTTTACTTGGGCTTTAAAGTGGAAGTGAAGTCTTTACAAAATACAGACATGCAGGCTTCCTATAAGAAAAGTGAATCAGTAAGTGTCTTTTGCCGTAGAAGCTTCTTTGTGCCTGTCAGCAATATTTTTTTCTCACACTGAACTATGCATGTGCACCTCATTGCACAAATTCAGCAAAGACGTTTCCGAGATGAAGTAACTGCCATGTGCATGCATTAAAGTTGCATCATCTGGGCTAGGGCAATCAAGTTGCCGAAGAACCAGAACCAAAGACCGGGACGAAGCACCAGTGAGAATGGGGAAGCCCGGACATTGCGGTACTGGAGAGAATTGCTTTGGCAGGTAAGACAGCCATAATGTGCTAATATCAAATTAACACATTTAGGAGGCGCTCGAGTTTCTCTATGCGCTCAAATCCTCCAGATTCAGGAAAGTTTGCAAAAAAGCTTAAGGGCACAGGCAAGGCAGCTCCCAACAAAACAGGCCTCCCTTGTTGGGCAACCAGGAATGACTCAATGTTCAGAAATAAAGGGGGGCAAACCAAAAGGTGAAAGAGTCCAAAAGTGCCTTTAATTGTTCAAAATGTAATCAAATTGTGAACAATTAAAGGCACCATAGACCTTTTGGTTTGGCGCCCTTTATTTCTGAACATAATAAGTTAATATATTGTGCATGCTAGCACATTATGGCTAAAGGCTCCATCCCCCACCCCCTATTCTTAACATTGGCTTTACCTTTTCTTTAATAAGTCACCTCTTCCATTACATGCACTACCAATCCTCACTGTTGTGAAAATAAACCACCACCCCAAGGAATCTTCAGAATCCAAATTTCAAGGAGTGTCAAATTCCTGGTCCCCCACAGCATTAAGTGGTTAATTACACAGGCTTCTACATCACTACTGTGTCTGGTAGTGACTTATGGTTCGTTTACACCAGATGCAGTGCGTTCCGGTCCGATTCCGTGCTTGCAGCATTTTCATCGCACCGGACCGCAGACACAATGTGTGGGCGATCGCATTGTAGCCGGAGGACGTGGCTACAGTGCACTCACTTCCATAGCCCGCCACGCTCCCTCCTGCCCCACAAAAAAGTGAGCCGGCCGCAATGCGATGCAGTGCGTTCCGGCCAGAATCGGACCGGAACGCACTGCATCTGGTGTGAACGAACTCTTAGGGGCCAGTCAGAGAACCAAGAGAGCGCTGGGGAACAGAGTTCGTAAGCACGAGCAGCTGGGAAAATTAGTATGTCCTCTCTTTTTTGTAGGTATGGCTTGCTTCAGATTTTTGCTTTGGATTTTTTATACTGACATGGTCACTCTAAAAAGGTGTACTAATTGCCTACACTGATTTGCAAATGTGTCTATCAAATATAAAAAATTAAAGTAAGGATGTAAGTAAAATACAAATGACTATTAGGTAAATTCAACAATAATGCCGCAGAAGATACATTAGGGTATCCCTTTGCATGGTTGAATTAGCACCTGATACATTGTTAAAGGAAACATAGCTTTGCTGAACGTTGACCTTTACTTGACCTGACAGGGAGTTATCTTTGTGAGCACACCTTGGGGACAAAGAACAAAGCACAGTTTGGGATTAAAACAAACAGGATTGGCAGAGTTGGCAATTTTTACACCACGTGACTTCAACAGAACTACAGCTTACCACTGAAATATTTGCACAGATTTTATCACATGCAACTTTGTTTGAAATGGCGATAATGCAATTTAAAGAAGATATGTACTCAGGGAAAACTATAAGTGGTGATTGCTGATCTGTTACAGATAAGCAGATGAGGCTCTCCCATTTTGTTCTAGCTTTAGTACTGAAAAAAAAAAACATCACACATAGATCATAGACTTCTCTCAAAAAAACTTTGACTGCAGGATTTCAAACCTAATACAAGCTCAGCCGTTTATATTAGGGATGCACCGAAACATATCGGCCGTAAATGCCACTTTTGGCATAATGCCGAAAGTGCCATTTCCCCTGCCGGGGCTATGTGGGGTCTCACCACATAGCTTCCCCTACCCCAGAGTCAGGCCCTTCTTCAACCTTGGCC
>NW_017308792.1:10650-28016 GCF_000935625.1 Nanorana parkeri | reverse complement strand
CTCACCAGGGCTCTGTGGGGACTGGTTAGACACCACAGAGCCTGGTAAAACCCCACAGAGCCCTGGTTAAACCAGGGCTCTCTAGGGTCTAACCAGGGCTCTGTAGATTCTAACCAGCTTGGTTAGACCACACAGAGCCTGGTTGGATCCCACAGAGCCCTGGTGAGATCCCAAAGAGCCCTGGATCACCATGGCTCTGTAGGGTCTCGCCAGGGCTCTGTAGGGTCTAACCAGCTTGGTCTAACCAGCTTGGTTAGACCTCACAGGCCCCTGGTAAGAGCCCAAAGAGCCCTGGTGAAATCCCAAAGAGCCCTTCAGAGCTCTATAGGGTCTCATCAGGACTTTGTAGGGTCCCAACAGGGCTCTGTGGAGTTTCACCAGGGCTGGTGAGACCCCACAGAGCCCTGGTGAGACCCCGCAGAGGCCTGGCTAAACCAGGGCTCTGTGGGGGCCTCACCAGGGTAGCAGGCCTGTGGGGGGTCTCACCAGGGCACCAGCCTTTTTAGACCCCACAGAGCCCTAGTGAGACCCCACAGGGCCCTGGTTAAACCAGCGCTCTCCACAGGGCTCTCACCTGCTCTCCACAGCGCTCTCCTCAGGGCTCTCCAGGCCGCCACTCACCAGTACTGTGCTGGCCGTGTCTCGGGGGCGGGAGCTGGCAGGAGCATGCAGGACCAGCCGGTGCCGACATAGTCTCCATCTGCTGCTGAAGATAAACTCCAAACTCCCAGCCAGAGATCCTCGTGTGGTGGATGGGAGGGGTGAGGTCTCTTCTCATTGGCTGGTGGGCAGAGCTCCAGAAGACCGAGTGGATGGACCGTACAGACGATCGAGGAAACGTATGAGCGCTCAGCCCTGTCACTGTCAAACTGAGAGTCTCAGTTTGACAGCGGCAGGGCTGAGAGCTCACAACGTTACCTGACTGCGAGCGAGGTGATGTGCTGTTCCGACAGGGCAAACAAGGCGCCCCTATTATTCATAGGGGCGTCGGGCCCCTATGAATAATAGGGGCCTGACGCTGAAGTGCTGTCCTCGCAAAGGCTCCCCACCTTAGCGTCGAGCCCCTATTATTCAGCCTTGGGCATCAGCTGCTTGCTGCTACTGTGCTGGTGCAGAATCAGCACCGTAGCAGCAAGCAGGTGGAACCAAAGGCTGAATAGGGGTCAGACGCTGGGGTGAGGGCAAGGGAAGCCTTTGCAGAGAACAGCTGCTGTCCTCTGCAAAGGCTTGACCTACCCTCACCCCAGGGTCGGGCCCCTATTCAGTCTTGGACACCAGACCAGCTACTTTCTTTTACTGTTTTTCAGCAGTCCCTCCAGCACTGGTGCCCACCCCCTGATCATTGCGGCTGCCCAAGAATCTTCAGATCTTGCTAGCAGTAGGTATATGCAAAACTCTGCGAGGGTTTAAATACCCTTTAAGAGGCAGCCAGACAATTACCATCTTTAGAAGGTGGCCAGCAATGGCATCCTCCAAATAGCTCTTATGACAGGTTTCCTTGACAAGGAATGCTAGCCAGATATAAGAATAAATGTGGATACGCATATTGCACTGGTGGTCCATGAAATTGTATTATTGAACACTTGTATTGTTTTTGGGCAGGTAGGGCTGCTGTCTGCCCTAAATAATCAGGGTCCTCATATGGTATTTTGGTTTTGGTTTAAATTAATTTCAGAGGAAAATAAACAAAGGAGAAGCTCAGTGTCTTGACAAATGGAAATCTCCTTTTGCATCATGACTTACAGTGTAATGAACCTACTACACATTGAGGGAGTAACCCACAGGAAGTGTGCAGGATCACCAGGTGTAATTAACAACTTAAAACAGCCTGAAAAAAGAAAACTAATGTAGGCACCACATCTAATGACTAGTACATTGCAATATATTGGCGTTCGGGTTTAGATATTCTTTAATGCCCAACTTCCCTGTTTACTTATTTTTTCTGCACATGATTGGGTAATAAAGTGAATATTCACACCATTTATTAAGTTCAATGAGTTTATTGAGATTCTGTATGTGGAGTTATGGAACAGTGTGATTTTCACAGACAGCGTCAGCACACACTCTATTCTGGCACCACATATTTTGGATATGTAATTGATTTTTCAACTTTCATATTAGGCTTGGCTTAAAAAAAAGCAGCAGAAGTACCCAAATTGACAAATTTAAAAAAAGCTTTTTAGGTAGTTTGGCTTTGACAACTGATTTTTTTATACAGCCATAATAGCACAATGGGAGAACCCGCAAAAGATCTAAAAAACTTTTTAAACATTTTCATCTGAATTTTTTTTAAAGCTCTCAACTTTGTATAAATTGGCCGGTGGTGACAAAGTTTAATTGTATAGTTTGTAATCTTCCTTACATTGCGTTGTCCTAAAACTTTAACAAAATGTCAAAACAGAGTGCACAAAAACACTTCAAAACCACAACCCCACACTCCACAAACTCCCACCCATCCCAATATCTCCAATTTTTGTCAAAATATAAAAACATTAGACAATAGCCACAAATATTGTTCAGTGGCTGGACAGTATGTAAGCAGCTTGGTTAGGCCGCAATATAGGAGGGAGAGACAAGACAGGACTTATCTTGAAATATAAATTTGAGTTAGAGACTTGAGAGACAACAGCCACAAACATTGAACACTGGCAGGACAGTGCAGCAACAGATGGCAGTGGTCATCAGCTGCCACCTGAAACTAAAAAAAATATGCTACATTAGAAACACCTTCAAGAGTGGTGGTCTGAGCCCTTCTTTGTCCAAGCTCCTTTTGCTGCAACCTCTCCTGCATATCATCTAGTGGATATTTCCCAGCCTGAGTTGCCCCAGAGTAGCAGATTTCCATCTGCTATTTTTTTTGTTTTTACTTGCTTTCTTGTTTAGTTTTTATATTTAAAAGTAGCTATATATTTTATTTTAATTTTTTTATATGGCTGTGGTGGTTGGATTACTCACAACAGAGGCCAGACATGTCTGCAATTCCTCTGCTTTGCCAGCATAATTCTACTCAGCAGCCAGTTCTGTTTTTTTAATATCTTATTTTTCCAGTAGGAAAGTCAGGTCTCTGGAGGCTGGGAGAGGTCATGTCTTGCCGGGGAGAAAACCTACAGCCACAGATTGCCTACCCTCCCACAATGCAAGGGGAAGGGTGGATGGCAGCAAATGGAGGAGGGAAATTCTACAGCAAGATGGAAGGGCAAGCAGCAGCAAAAATAAAGATAGAATCCTACTGCCATTGGCTGCTTGTTCTTCCTTAAATAAGGATTGTCTAAAATACTTTTTTTAAAAGACAGGCTTAGAGGAGAGACAGAGGTGCTTACACATAGAAGTAGTATGTAGGAGGATGGCTAATGTGATCTCCTTCCTCCTCCTTCCTGTACACCTTCTGCCCTTCACCTCTTCTTCCTCCAACATGATTATGACACAAGGAAAGGTTCTGGGGAGTGGTTTTCTTTCACTATTTAGCAGAATGTAAAGAAGTTGCTACAAAGGCATTCTCTTCTTACTCTTTCCAGGCGCTGAGGAGCAACTTGCCTGCAAATTCTGGTAATGTTCCCATTTTCCTTCACCTCTTCTGTTAATCCCACTATAGCCTTACAAACAAGCTATGAGGAGTTGGTCTAATTACAGACCACTGCTTGTCCCAGGCATTGTGGGCCTTTTTAACATGTATTCTGCTGAAGCTGAAGCAAAAAATTGTCCTAATGCTAGCTGGACTAAATTGCTGGCTTTCCAGCTGCTTTTATTCCAGCTTGCTTATTTAGGGGGACATTTTACTTCTCTTTTTTCTAATTTCTAATTTTTATTATTTTTATAGTTATTTATTTGTTTCAATTAGTTATATTTTTCTTTATTATTCCAGCTGCTATTGAGTTGTTTTTATTTGTTGTTTTTACTTTTTTTAGTTGATTTCTATTCTCATAATTATGATTTTTTTTGTTATTTCTTTCTGTCTCATTTGGTATTTATGCTGTGGTTGGGCAGCAGACAGCAGGGGCCAAGCATGTCTAATTCACATCATAATCTTTCTTATTTCAGGCACTTAGCAGACAGTTTTTATTTATTTATTCATAGTCTTGGCACTAAAGACATAGCTGCTGGGGGAAACTTACAACCACACGCTGTCCACCTTTTCACAATGCGGGGGTCAGGGCAGGCAGCAGCAACTTAAAGGAGGCCAGGGGGAAGGGCAGGTAACAGCAAAAAGTTATACACTCTTCCTCAAATCTTTTTTCAATGGTCAAACATATGAAATAGGCAGTCTGGAGGCTGACATATGCATTCCACCAAAATGTTATACACATTAAATTATTTACATATTTACAACATTTTTAAATACTTTTTATTTACATTTTAATAACCTGACCTGGTCAAGCAAACACAGACAGATCCTATGAGTCGTAAGGGAATGAACAAGAAGAGCTACATGGCAGACTCCCTGTAAAAAGGCTTTAATCAAGAAGTGAGGCAGAATCCTGACCTTTAATATTGCTGAGAGCCAAATGATGGTCCAGACCCAACCATTTTCCCACCTGCCATCAGTATTTTTTTTGTCTTTTAATATTTACATTTTTATAGATTTACCATTTTAATTTTTTCTCAAAAGGCTGTCCCTGCCCTGGTCAAGCGAACACAAACAGGGATGGCAAGGCTGTACATAAAATGCTTACAAGCGACCACATTTATGGACTACAGCATTAAGGATGCCTGCATGGAGGTGACCCAATATGTGCTTTAGGTACTGGCCTGCCCTGCTGCATGTGTCATGTCAGAGAGGGCCTTCAGTGCAGCAGGGGGTTTTTGTGACTTAGAAGCTGACTTTTAATAAAATTAATCTGAACTGGATCAGAGGAGGACTACATTTATTTAATATGCATGTTATTAAGAATAGAAACGCAGTGTTTTTCCATTTTTAAAAAAATGGATACAGTAAGGCACTGCGAAAAAAGACACCTATTGGATGGACAGTTAGCAATAACTGCCTGATGCGCACTAATCACCCAAACTAAAATTATAATCTAAAAAAGGGGAAGAGACCCAACTAATAGAAAAGCTTTCACTTTCTCATAGTGAAACTTTGCCCAGCTATGGCTCAAATAAGTGCAAAGAATTGATCACAGCCAACTTTGTTTAAAACAGCGATAATGCAATTTTGGCTGGACCTTCACTTTAAAGGAGAGCTGTAGACAGGTTAAAAGTACACATGTACAAGACTATTTGATAGGCAATTGGAAAGTCACACATACAGTATGTTCAGTGAAAGTGCATTGTGCTTAGCATTGATATGCCTTGACGCTGCAACCCCTGTGACCTGTCCCTTAACCTGGGGGTGAGGTGATTGGTTGCTTTTGGGAATGAAAAACAGGTTTTTGCACCAAGAGTTATCTCAGAGCAAGATGGCACCAATACTGTTGGTGACAACAAGGTAAGTTTTGATTTGAAGGGGCTAACTTATTGTTAGGGTAAAGGTAAGGGTTGTGTCATCAGTGCAAAGAACATGGTAGTGTCCAGTGTTCAGTGTTAGTGTCCATGAATGTTATCATCTGATAATATTCATAGATCAGGTAACGGAAATAATGTATGCTAATGCAATGTAGTACTTCAATATAAATATCTACACAAACCCCAAAAATAGTTTTTTGCACTACTCAGAATGAACAGCAGATGGCACTACAACACCTACCTAATGTAAATTATTTTGATCAGCTTGCAGAGTCTGTCATTGCATTGGAAACTAACACCGCAGATGGAGGCCTTAGGCTACCCACAGATTTCCGGCTTATTCCTCAGCCTGACAGCGTTTAGAGAAAATACTTATTTTTCAATAAATTCTAAAGATTCACTCTACTGCAAATATCACATATTTACATTAGACACATTGAACGGGACCTTAAAATATTGTTAAAATAACAATTTTACATATTTGAATGGTGTGTATTATGTACCATATAATAATCGTAAAGTATATCTTTAGTCCAAACTGTTTTTACCCTCTCTCTTTGTCCTGGTGGTGGACAGAAAGTGATAAAAAAAAATCCTGCATTTTATAGTTGTCATCAGAAAGAAGAGTTAAAGGGGAATCTGGGACACTGTGTTCTGGTGTCAACAGTCTATTTCTAAAAATCAGTATTTTAGGCAAAAAGTGAAAGGAAATCTCCCTTGTGGGAATAGGAAGGGAACAGAAACAAGAAAAGCTTGTCGGATGTTCTAACCTAGCGTTGCTCAACTTTTTTCAGTCACGGAACTCTTTAAAAGGTTTGCAAAAGCTCAAGGTTCTCCAGTCTAAAATGTAATAGATTTGAAGGGGGGAGCCTATGCAAAAACACACAAAAAAGTAGGGTTCCCCCCTTCACATCAAGTCCCCCCCCCCCTTCACATCAGAGCCCCCTTTCACATCAGAACCCCCCTTTAACATTAGAGTCTCCCCTTTACATCTGGAGCCCCTTTATAATTAGGAGTCCCCCTTCACATCACAAGCCCCCTTTTCACATCAGAGTCACCCCTCCTTACATCAGCCCCTCCCTTGCATTTAAGAGTTCCCACATCATGTCAAGCAGAGTCCCCCATCATGTCACATCAGAGTTCTCAGTGCCATCTTGACATCAGGGTCCTCAGTCCCCCTTCGGATCAAAGTGCTCAGTTGCTCCTTCACATCAGGGTCCTCAGTGCCCCTTCACACCAGGGTCCTCAGTCCTCCTTCACATCAGGGTCCTCAGTCCCCATTCGCATCAAAGTGCTAAGTTTCCACCTTCACATCAGAGTCTTCAGTCTTCCCTTTACATCAGAGCCCTCAGTCTCCCCTTTACATCAGAGCCCCCAGTCTCCCCTTTACACCAGGGCCCTCAGTCTCCCCTTTACATTAGAGCCCCCAGTCTCCCCTTTACATCAGAGCCCCCAGTCTCCCATTTACATCAGTGTCCTCAGCCCCCCCCCCTTCCCCCCCTCTTCACATCAGGGTCTTACCTTCATATAAAAGTCCTCATTCCCCAACTTCACACCAGTTTCCTCAGTCCTCAGTCTCCCTTTCACATCAGAGTCCTCAGTATCCCTTTCACATCAGAGTTCACAGCCCCACCTTGACATCAGAGTTCCTCAGCCCCCATTCACATCAGACTCCTCAACCCCTCCCTTAAATCAGAGTGCTCAGTCACCCATTATATCAGAGTCTTCATATTAGAGTCCTCAGTCCCCCCTTCACATCAGAGTCCTCAGTCCCCCCTTCACATCAGAGTCCTCAGTCCCTCCTGTACATCAGAGACCTAAGCCCCCCCCTTTTCACATCAGGGTCTTACCCTCATATAAGTGTCCTCTTTCCCCAACTTCACATAAGTGTCCTCATTCCCCAACTTCACATAAGTGCCCTCATTCCCCAACTTCACATCAGTGTACTCATTCCCCAACTTCACATCAGTGTCCTCATTCCCCAACTTCACATCAGAGTCCTCAGCCCCCCATTTCACATCAAAGTACTCCGTCCCCCTTTCACACCAGAGTCCTCAGTCTCCCTTTTACATCAGAGTCCTCAGTCTCCCTTTTACATCAGTGTCCTCGGTACCCCTTTCACATCAGAGTCCTCGGCCCCCTCTTCACATCAGAGTCATACTATCATATCAGGAGCAGCAGCATGGCAGAGGCCAGGAGGGGGGAATGAGGACCACAGGTCATGTGCAAGACTTTGCCCAATCAGGGCACAGGGCTCTGTATGAGCCATAATTGGGCAAAGTAATGATGACTTTGCCCAATCTTGCCAATCTTGGCTCACAGCTCAGTCCCAGCCCCACAATATAAAAGGCTGCTTACACAGGAGCCTTATTTAGTGTGTTGCTGAAGTTAAAAATAGAAAGTTTCTGTTGATAAGTGGGGGGTGTTAGTGAAATCCCAAGTTGACTCGGGTGATAAGGGGGGTGTTAGTGATCCGGCAGGTTGGCCGGGCGATAAGGGGAGGGTGTTAGTGATCCGGCAGGTTGACCCGGGTGAGGAGGAGGGTGTTAGTGATCTGGCAAGTTGACCCAGGTGATAAGTAGGGATTGTTAGTGATCCGGCAAGTTGACCCGGGGGATAAGGGGGGGTGTTAGTGATCCGGCAGTTTGACCCGGGTGATAAGGGGAGTGGTGATAGTGTTTCGGCAGGTTGACCCAGGTGATAAGGGAGGGGGGGTGTTAGTGAAATCCCAAGTTGACTCAAGTGATAAGGAGGTTGTGTTAGGGAAATCCTAAGTGGACCTGGGTGATAAGGGGGGGTGTTAGTGAAATCCGTCACTGGGGCTGCTGGAGGAGCCTGAGGGCTAGCCTCCTGCCTAGAGACTATGGACCAATCCCTATTTGCCCTGTTTCGAGTCCTCATTTGCATGGCCAAGAGGACCTAGGTGAGGACTGGAGGATACTTTGCAGTTGACCAGTAGGAAGGTGGTCGGTTGGGCCACCTTCAAACTGTTGTTTACAAAAGTGTGTGTGTGCATCCAATAAACGAGATTCCTGTTTGAACTTACATACAGCCTGCCTGGTGTTTGTTCTGATCTATCACAACTGGATACGAACGGCACAGAGCTGTAGTTCGAATCCCGAATTATCGGATGTCCGAAATATCAGACGCTGCAGTCTGAAATCTAAGGAGTGCCGGGAGAGTGGAACCGAGCGAGCAAGGGGCTAGTTACAGGGGGGGTGTTAGTGAACTCCCAAGTTGACTCAACCTGGGACATCACCAATACTCCCCTTATCACCCGGGTCAACCTGCATGATCACCAATACTCCCCCCTTATCACCCGGGTCAACCTGCTGGGAAGTGGCTGTGACACCATCTATATTCAGTCTATATTTAAACTGTAAAATTAGTCAATAATTCTTCAACATTTTAGCAAAATTTCAGTAATTTAACCAGTCTTGCAAAGATCGATGGGAAAGTCAAAATTAAGGTGGTACATGGTGTTATTTCAGGGTGTCTATTGGGTATTTTTTTGATTATTTTTGTGTATTTTTTTGTTTTGTATTTTTTTGTTTTTTGTTTTTTCCCACATACTCTATAACACTTCAATGTACAAAAAAAGGAAAGAAACACAAACACATTTTTGTGAAACCAACTTTTTCACTGTTGTTACTGTGAAAAAAAATTTAAATACTGTATATTTCAAAAAAATATAAGAACAAAGTACAGTAATCTCCCCATTATCCAGCATTCAAGCAACCGGCCCCCAAAAATCGAGGATGGCTTGATGTCTTTGTGCATTAAGCCATCGGCAAAAAAAACAAACATTAAAAATTGCCAGTTACTCCGTGCACAGTACACTATAAAATTTTGTTAGCAACTACATTTATTTAGTTGCAAACTAAATTTTTTGTTTACATCTTGCTGCCAGCCGGGGGCTAGATTCCATAGTCTGCAACACAATGTAAACAATGGGTAGAAATACCCAGCCTACAAATTGCAATAGCCATTAGCAGACTGGCTATTGTGCCCATTCACTGAGCAGAGGAGCAGACCTAAGAGAGAACTTTCTCGCTCAGGTCCGTTCCTCTGCTCAGTGGGTGGGGTTTCAATAGCCAGCCTGCTTTTGCAATTTGAAATGGCCAATTGGAGTCTGGCTATTGCTCCCAGCTGCTTAGATTCAACCGGCAGCTGTTGAAGCTAGCTGACAAGTGAATGGGGCTGTGGGGTAGGGTGGTGGCTTGAGAGTTACTATTAACTCTCAAATAACCACAAACTACAGTAATTCGCCACCTACCAATACCTGTGGGTGTCGGATAACTGGGAGTTTACTGTATAAGGAAAAGGACACACAGTATGTTTGTGGGGGGTATCAATTTTTGTGTATTTTGTTTTTATTTGATGTTTTTTCATAGTAGAAAAAAGGTGAAAACGTTGTAACATCAAAATGTAAAGAGAAAGTACGCTATCATTTATTTGTGGTTTTGTCTCACTAATTGCGTATGTTGTTATAATATGTGAAACAAAACATCAGATAACAATAAAATACGCAAAAAAAAATTCTGTCTCTTTAACATTTTATATTACTCATATTTGCTTTTCTCTCAATGTTAAAACCAATGTCAAGCAAGAACAAAATACACACACAAAGAAGGAAAAAACCAAGAACGTTGCGAAGCCGCATATGGAAACTTTCTTACAGGTACATTTTTTCAAGCAAATTTTCCTAAACAGCATGCAAAAGTCAAATCCTTATTTATACCTTTGTATTTTTCCCCTTGGTGTTCATCAAAATCAATGAAATCACATCGAAACGCATGTCAGTGCTCCTTATTAATGCACATTGGAATGCACTTTGCATTGAGTGTCAACTGCCATCATAATGTACATCAAAATGTGCATTGATGTGCATCATGATATGAGGACATGCGTTTTGATGAGCTTCTGTTGATTTCAATGGATAATGGATAATGCATCAAACAAAATTCCGAAGGTGTGAATCGAGCCTCAATGTAGAATTTAAATATTATTGATCCTAAATCTTTATAGTTTTTCTTTATGGCTCCAACAGTCAATGAAAACTGAAATACTGGTTTTGTGCACTGATTATAAAAAAGCAGGACATTTTTTTGCATAATAATTCTTTATTGTTTCCATATATAACAATACAAACATATAAACATGTAAACATCCTGTTAAAAGACTCTCCCAGGGAGAAATCCAATCAGAAACAGAAGAGAAAGATATTCATAACTTCTTCCTAAAACAGCCACCATAAATTTCCCTTCCCATTGGTATAAAAACCATTCTTCCCCCTAGGGGTCTCATCTAAAAAAAAAAGCAAGGAAAGCGACAACCCAAAATCCCTCCCATCCCTAAACCACCCCCAAAAAACCCCAAACAAGATGAATTAGAAAGAAGAAGAAAAAAAAAAGTCACTGTCAGGACCGGATTTACCCTGCTTGCCGCCCCATGGCCAGTTCCCACAATGCGCCCCTCCCGCGCACCACCCCCCGTGGAGAATGCAAACCGGGGTTGCAGGATTGGTTTGAATTTTTTTATTGTTTCTTTTTTTTTTATTTGCATCACTTTTTACTTTTTACATTTTTATTTATCTTGTCATCTTTTACTTTTTTTTTTATAATTTTGTATCTTATAATTTTTTATTTATAATTATTTTCTTATAATTTTTTATATTTTTTCTTATTATTTTTTACTTTTTATTTATTTTTTACTTTATTTTTTAATTGAATTATTATTACTTATTAATTGTTTACTTATTTTTGTATGTAATTATTTTTTTATCAATTTTTTTCCACTTAACTTTATTGCTATTACACAGCAGCTAACAATCCCCTGTGTGATAGCAATTGGAGGTGACAGGTTCTCTTTATTGAACCTGTCACCTCCAATACAGGAGTTCTAGCACAGCACCGTGCTGGAACTCCTGTGACAAGTGAGAGAGTAAGAGCACACCTCTCCACTCTCACTGTATACACAGAGCGGTCAGGGTTACTATTAACCCTGCCGCTCTGCTCACCACTCTCCATCCTGAGGACGTCAGCGGCCAGCGAGGAGAGGAGGGAGCCGGAGCCGGGAGGACGCAGCATGGAGAGATGTAGGTGCAGGGGAGGGAGGGGGGTAGACGGACAGCCTGCAGTGTTATTACAAGTGATCTTGGCGACATCGCCGAGATCACTTGTAAAGAAACAAGCGGCTTCCCCCATTCTTCATCTAGCCCTGCTTGTGCAAAGCAGGGCTAAATGTAGAAAACAATTTACCGCCCGGCGCCCGGAACTGTATTTTCCGGGCGTCGGGTGACTTCAAACATGTGCAGCCCCTCTTCTCCGTGCCGCCCCGAGGCCGGGCCTCGGTGGCCTTGCCGGAAATCCGGCCCTGGTCACAGTCTCATCTCCTCCTTCCCTCATTCCTCTCCCCTCCTCCAATGCCATGCAACTGAGCCTCACATTCCAGGTAAGCACGTGGTAGTGATGTCAGACTCTATCTATGGTTTCTAAAAAGCAGGAAATTATGTTTAATAAGGAGCTCCCCCAGTCACTAAAACAACCAGTCAAACAACCAGAACTCTCTTTTCTGTTGCAATTTGCATTTTTTTTAAATGATTTAAATATATATAAATATATATATATTTTTTTATTTTTTATTTTTTTTTAACAGAAAGCTATACTTTTTTCGAAACATTTTTGAAGATTATAATGGGATTTTGTTACATGGCAATTTTATATACAGCGTTTACAGAAGTTTATAAAAGTGTAACAGTTTTCCCTCACATTTACTTCACTTTATAAAGTATCCTACTTTTGTATTCTGTTTTTATTTTTTACCAAAAGACATAATGAATTTGCTAAGTACATGTGTCTAGTACAGTGGTCATTGTAGGACAAAACAGTTTAGGAAAGCATATAAAACAGTTCTGGAAATAAAGTTTTAAGAAAGGAGAAAGAAAACAAACAAGTCTTTTGATTTTGACTTTCACTGCACAAGGCTATTCTATTAAAGAAACATAAATAAAGCATCTTATGACATTCATGACAGTACCGTGCTCCACCTCTATGATGACAGCGCCAGGCTTCTGTATTGGACAACGAATCCAAAGTACATATAAAACACTGCCTGACATCTAAAAAAAATGTGCAAGGGTCCCCTTCATGCTAGGCCCTTTTCCCATTAACAGGTATTTCCATTTTTGAAGCCAAATTTTAGAAACCCCACTTTATGCTTGTTATGTGTTCCCATTCACACAGCATACCTAAACATCATTTTTAAAGAACTTTCTTACCGGTTTCTTTGTAGCATATTATGCATAGGAGTCTACAGGCAGCTTTTAGAGGTTAGTAACATAACAAACATATACTTACCCAGTCCATGGATCTGCCTGGCTGCTAGGCCAGTCCATACAGCCTCTCTCCCCCTTTACTTCAGTGATCTAATTACCCAGGAGTCATCACGTCCTATACAGTATATTGGACGTGAGAACGCTGAAGGACATTCTATCACCGGAACATAGGAGCAGAGAAGCTGAGGGACCAGTCTAGCAGCCACAGTTCGGGTGAGTATATCTTTGTTATTTTACTACCTAGACCAAAACATGGCTGGTAAGCTGCAATATATTACATTTTTATTCTTTGATTTAGATACATTTAAATCTATTACATCTCTACTATTCAGCAGATCCTGACAGACCTGTATTTGTAATGCTTGTTGCTGGGAGAGCATCAAGGCATCGAGTGTCTAAAGGAGCCTCTACTGGGTTACAATGGGAATTGACTGTAATGTTCTGACAGTGTTTTCTTAGAAAAGTACACCAACTTGTGAATATGCTGTTAAATTTTTCAGAAGCAAAACAGTACAATATGGGGTCCATATAACAATTTGCTCCAGACATTATCCAAGTGATGTAAAAGGCAACTTCAGCACTTTCCAGCAAAGAACACGAAGCTGGGAAGAACACTGTAATGGTAACAGCAATGGACCTGGTGATATGGCAGGGGATGTAGCAAATTATGAATATTATCAGGGAGACCAGGATGATTTGCACTGACTTGGACACCATGACTTTGCTGAGGGAGTTCATTGGGTTGACCTTGAGGATGTATCGAATCAGCAGAGCATAGCAGACCAAGGTTATAGAAAAAGGAATAAGCAAACCAGTGAAAAAGATGACCCAGTTCCAGACAAAAAATAAAACTGTTTGTTCTGTTTGGTGGATGCTGAGACATTTTGTAACTCCATGGACCTCAGATGTTTTGAGGACAAAGAAAAATGGAATACCTTGACAAAGCAGACAACCCCAGACTGTGAGGCAAAGTATTGTAATGCATGGCTTTCCACTAAAGGCCTTCCTTTTGGGGTTAGGGACAACAGTGAAATAACGGTGCATACTAATTAAGGCAAGAAAGTAGATACTTCCATATGTGTGGGTGCTGAGCAAGAAGACTTTGAACTGGCAGAAGAACAACCCAAAGGTCCAGCGGTCAGTAATGTAGTAGATAACCAGAAGAGGAGCTGCTGGAGCGATGATGGCATCAGAGATAGCCAAGTTAAACTGAAGAATCACCATTGAGTTCCAAGATTTAACCTTGAACCAGAATATTCACAAACTGATGCAGTTCAATGCAAAGCCAAAGAAGAAGAAGAAGCCCAGGAAAATGGGAATGAAGAAAGGAACGGATTGTGGCTGACAGCTGGTGAAATTCACAGAAGAGTTTATCATCTTGAAAGTCTGTGAGCTGAAAAATAATGAGAGTTTTATTAATTTTACGGATACACACACATACAAATATATTTCTGCATGCCTAAGAAAATTATTTTTTTTGTTTTTAGATGCAACCATTACCATCAAACATCTTAAAACATGTTATACCTATAAATGTACCACTAAGCAATAGAAGACAACCGACGAATTAAGAGAAACGGCTTGCCTGTTGGGTACAGACTGGCGTAAGCTTCCTCTGTCAGCCTAATATAACTTCTGCACAGAATTTCCGTTAGCAGAAAGCCAGAACTAGTAGCGTGCATTGCAAAATAAAAAAAGCAAGCTGTTTACCATGCCCTCAGAAGTATGTACTGTATAGTAGGCTTCCCCAGACACCTGTATGCCATACCTGATTATTTGTAGAGCTATCTGAGTACGCCCCCAAATTAAAGAAAAACCTGAAATGTGGTTGCTGGCTCTGCCCCTCCTGTGGGTCACTATTGATTACTGATGTTGTGCATCACGGTGATGGGGCAACAATGAGGCTTCATTGTTTGAAATCAGTAGTAGGAAGGCAAGATTCCATTTTTGTGCTGATTTTGTCCTGCTTTCCTGTCTCTGAAAATGATGTCTATGGTAAAATGTTCTTAATTGTTTAAAGTTACACTCCATTTTTCTTTAAACAATGCCCACAGTGCTAGTTCCCGTCTTTCAGTCAGAGTTTAGAAATGCAGAGAAACATGGGGAGCTAAATAAAGAGAGATTTCATCTATAAAATATGTTTCATGATTGTTTTGCAAAATAATAACTGGTTTGAATATTTGATTTTTCTTTGTCTTTATTGTCATATTGTCAGTGTGACCTAGAGAATGGTAGAAAAACATAATTCAGGGTTCAATTTACTTTTATATAGATATAAGAAGATGATCAGCACTTTGGAAATAAACATAAAATACAGAAGGTTATGCCAAAAGTTCAAAGTTCAAAGTATTTGTCTATGAGAGTGTGAGAGACAGTGTTTGTGTATTCATTTTGCGATGCTTTAAATCAATGGAATAAAGTTTCCTTTTTGTATTTACATCAGGAGCGCTGACCATCTTCTAATACCTTTACACTGTTTGCCATCATGGAGCAGCACGCGGATTGTGCATCCTGAAGAAGATGCTGATTGTGAGCCACATGCGTATGTTCCAGTTTTTTTCTATTAGTGAAAACTTTTCCTTCCTCACCCCTAATGAAAATCTGTTATTTTAATGTATGAATTGTTAAGGAGAGCATCCAAGCCCTTCCTGAAAAAGGCAGCTTAGGCAGCAGAGAGGGATACCACTGTGCAAGATAAGACATGATCATAATATGAGACTGCACATAACGATCAAGGCTATGGGGCTGACTCTTACATGATATGATACAGAGATTGGGTAATCTGTTCAATAGTTCTTTATGGGTATCCTTCAGGCATCCTGTATCTTTGTAACGATCTGTTGGTAATGACTGACCTGTATTTTGCTTTGGCTAACATTCCCTCACCAGCCTGATGAAGCATAGACTGCGAAACGCGTCGAGGACTGGACCATTACACATATTCCTATGAAAAAGCTAAATGTGTGTGATTTGTATACAATATATGTGCTGATGTAATAGGTCCAGGAGGTTTTCACTTAGATAGATCATGATGTGGATCTCATAGATTGGGAAGTAAATAATGTTTTATATCGTTTTATGGATCTTTTAATGAATGTAATAAAGTGATTAATTTTTAAAACAATGTTTGTCTAAACTGTGGTTTACTAACACCCTTAATATTTTGTGTTGTTCTTCTAATGCTTTAACAGGGTTGTGGTGTTACATGGTTTGGTGGATTCTACATGTATGATTATATGATGTGTTGAGACTAAGATAACACAATTTGCATGTTTACACAGCTATTATTTCAAAAGCTGTGGACAACACTTTGCCTTATTTAGCAAGGTGTTTTATCTTACCAAAAAGGAACCGTGCGAAGTCCGGAAGTTAAAGAAATAACAGAAATTGCAAATGTTCTTCAGAAGATCATAAAAACTGTATCAGAATAACAGGAAGGAACTGTGTGCCAATGTCTGCCAGTCAGATAAACCTCTGATCTGTATTTACAGTTTTATTTTTATTAGTATTACGCCTAATACTCTGTGAAAACCATGAATACCCAATTTGTAGCAGGAGTAAAGTTTCAAGTTGGTGTGCACTTATGTCTATAAAAAATGTTCTCTGCTTGCATTGAGGCATCAGCGGGGCTTAGACCACCAGAGCCTAGGGGAGACAGGGCTGCAGGGACCAGTCTAGCTGCCCAGCGGGACCGATGATCAGTTGAGTATATTTTTGTATTTGAGCCCATAGACCAGGGGTAGGCAACTCCCTTCCTCTTCCTCCTGCCCAGCGGGACCAATGATCAGTTGAGTATATTTTTGTATTTGAGCCCATAGATCAGGGGTAGGCAACTCTGGCCATCCAGCTGTGCTTTAACTACAACCCCCAACATGCCTCTACCTCTGGTGGTCATTCCTGTAACTGTCAGTCTTGCAATGCCTCATGGGACTTGTAGTTCCACAACAGCTGGAGGGCTGGAGTTGCCCAGACCTGCCCTAGACCAAAACAAGCAGATCACCCTTGCAGTGTGGTTGTAGCCCCACTGCAAGGGTTTTTGGTTTTTTGATTTTATGGCTTCGTTTAGCGGGGGTCGTGACCGCGCCCCCCCTCAGTCCTGCGCCCGGGGCAAGTGCCCCCCCTGCCCCCCCGGTTGTTACGCCACTGATTGGATGCTCTGCTCTGTGGCAAGGTCACACCTAGTAGCAGGCAGATGCAAACAATAACAGAGAGCTTAGGAGAAACCAAATGAGCACAGACTGGATACAGTCCAGCAGAACTAAATTTAAGGAGTCACCCCACTTAGGGCAAGGTGGCTATACTGACCCCCTTCCAAGGGAGACGATGTCCTTGGAGTCTAGAGAAAAAAACCAAAAAGCTCTCAGCCAAGAGCAGGCGTAGGAGCAAAATGTATGAGAAAATTTAGCATGAAGAACATTTGTGTACAAGCAGTGGCGACTCTAGGAACAATATATAGGGGGGGCACATAAGATACCACAGTCAAAATGGGGGGGCACTAATAATTTTCACCACTAAATCATACCACTGAAAATAACTAAACAGGGGCATAACTAGAAATCACAGGGCCCCATAGCAAAGTTGTGCATGG
>NW_017308792.1:0-10444 GCF_000935625.1 Nanorana parkeri | reverse complement strand
ATAAGCTAGGGGGGGCAATTGCCCCCCCTTGCCCCCCTGTAGAGACGCCTATGTGTACAAGTAAATGAATGAAATGATTGGATAACAAATTAGAACATTTCAGTGACTCCTCACTGACTATCTTACTTATAGGGGGTTGCTGTAGGGGCTATAGTGAATACACCTCTGCAGTGTGTTCCCATCCAGCATGATCTATTGGTGGAATGAATACACCTCTGAAGTGTGTCCCCACCCAGCATGATCTATTGGTGAAATGTATACACCTCTGCAGTGTGTTTACACCCATCTTAATTAACCTTCCAACATGTCTTTGGAGTGTGGGATGAAACCTTTGTGGGAGGTGTCCTAGGAGTTCTACTGATTCAATACATTCTCAGAGTCAAACCTATGAACACCCTCAACAAAGTCACGGAGGGTGATTTACTAACCTTATAAACACGCCATGCAAAAACACGCCTGAATTGCGCGCGTGCGCACATAGGCGTATTGCGCGAAAGCGTGTTAATAGGCATGAATCAATGCTGGCAGTGCACACGTCTGTTAATGCTGTCAACACGCACGGATGGGGCATTATAATCTACGCGTTAGGCACTACTTCCTGGCTACAGCTTAAAGGATTGCCTCATGGGGATGTTTAATGGTATTATGATTGTTGAAATGGAAATATATTGCTTATTGTAACCTGACATTTTAGTTTAAACTGCTTAATGTTTCTGAGCCACTTCCAAGGAGGGGAAATATCTCATTCTAACATTCATTCATCATCATCATCATCATCATCATCATCATCATCGTCATCATCGTCATCGTCGTCATCGTCGTCATCGTCGTCATCGTCATCGTCATCGTCGTCATCGTCATCGTCATCATCGTCATCATCGTCATCATCGTCGTCGTCATCATCATCATCATCATCGTCGTCGTCGTCGTTCATCACATCCACGGCTCAGCACAGTGGCTTAGGGGTTAGAGCTACTGCATTGCAGCACCTGTGCCCCTGGTTCAAATCCTTCCTCTGATGACATGGACTTTGACTTCCATGGAGGATCCCTGTGCTTGCATATCCCTACTCCAACCACCAGCATATATTATTGTGGAAAGGAAATAATCTTGCTTATTATTGGAGCATTTCTGCCACTTGCTTGCAGCGCTCTACCAAGATTCATGATCATAAATCCTTCAGGGCAACTCAGTGGCTCAGGGGTTAGAACAACTGGCCTTCAGCACATAGAGTTTGGACATTCTCATTGTGCTTGCATATCCCTTCTCCAACCTCCCTCCAACCACCCGCATATATCATTGTGGAAAGGAAATAATCTTGCTTATTATTGGAGCATTTCTGCCACTTGCTTGCAGAAAATCCTTTGGGGCAACTCAGTGGCTTAGGGGTTAGAACAATTACCCTACAGCACCCGACTCCCTGGTTCCTTTAAAACAATCATGAATACATTGGTGCCAGAAAATGTTAAAGTCCAGCTCACTTACCTGTTTGCTGAGGCCTATATTAGGGGAACTGGTGGTCTTTCACAGTCTGGAACACATTTCCTTCTGTTTTCCTGAAAAAATTTCTTTATAAAATGGATATTTCAGTTATCGTACATACAGAATGGCAAATAAAAGCTCAGCCTCACAAAGGTGTGCAAATATACTTTAGTGGTAAATGAAACACGATAAGGTGCTAACCGCAACTTTAAAAATATGTTTTTTCAGAATGTGACAAAAAGATAAATTAACTGAACAGCAAAGTGTCTGCCACCCTTCCAAAAGCACTCAGTGACATGTCATTCTAATACAGGATAAAAGCTAAATCAAGATTTGTTCATGTGCAGAACACCTTCACTTCTGCTTTTTTCATTTATATTGATGAGGCCTTTTTGTTTTTTTTTTATTAACCACTTGAAACCCCCTTCCCATCCAGGCCATTTTTCAGTATTCAGCGCTGCTGTACTTTGACTGACAATTATTCAGACATACAATGCTATACCAAAATGAATTGTATATCCTTTTTTGGGGACAGATAGAGCTTTCTTTTGGTGGTATTTAATCACCACTGGGGTTTTAATTTTTTACTATATTAAGGAAAAAGTACTGAAAATTAAAAAAAATTGTATCAACCCTGGTGCCCTGACTACTTATCACATTTCTTGAGGCCCCAAAATGCAAGGACAGTAGAAAGCCCCACAAAATGACCCCATTATAGAAGGAAGATACCCCAAGGTATTTGATAATGTGCATGTTGAGTGTTTTCTAGGTTTAATTTTTTTGGTAAAAGTTCACAGAAAATGAAGATTTTTTTTTCTTTTTACAAAAATGTGTCCGTTAAAAAGATATACCTAACACACAGCATGGACACACATAAAATTGTACCCCCAAAAAAACATTCTGCTACTCCTTCTGAGTATGGTGATATCAAATATGTAAGACTTTTTTGCAGCCTAGCCACATAGAGGGGCCCAAACTCCAAAGAGCACCTTGAGATTTTGAATAGACATAAATTGCACTTTTGTTTTTTTGACTACCTATCACATTTTTGAAGACCCTGAAGTACCAGGAGAGAATAAACACCCACAAAATGGCCCCATTTTGAAAAGCAGACACCCAAAGGTTTTTGATAAAAAAACATGCTGAGTCTTTTGAAGATTTCATTTTTTGCCACAGAATTTTAGAAAATGAAGAAAGAAAATTAATTATTATCTTTTTTTTTTAAGTTGACAATTTATATGATATTTCTAACACACAGCTTTGATATCCTTAGAATAACACCTTAAAACACATTCTACTAATCCTCCTGAGTATGCGGATACCACACATGTCAAACTTTTTTTGCACCCCAGCCACATAGAGGGGCCCAAAATCCAAGGAACACCTTGAGGCTTTCAAGGGGCATAAATTACGCATTTGATTCCCCTACTACCTATTGCGTTTTTAGAGGCCCTAACGTGCTAGCGCAGTAGAAACACCCACAAAATGATCCAATTTTGGAAAGTAAGCACCCCAAGGTATTTAATAAGAGGTAATGTTTTTGTAAATCAATTTGACCAAGACATCACAAACAAGGCCGATTAAGCTTTCAATATCAAAGTACTGTTTTCCTTCCCAGGATTCTTGGAAAATAGATAGAGAACTTCTGCTTCTGTGTAAATGCACACAAAAAACATCAAAAGTACTTTTTTGAGCGTTTCCACTGAAGTCAATGGGGCCAAAATGAGCTTCACTATGCAAAAAAGAAGCTCAAATACCTTTTCCTGCTAAATGTGTTTTACACTATGTGACAAAACACTCAGGTGTGAACGGGGGCCAAATCTTCAGTAGGACTACAAAACTTAATCGAGCCCGATACAAACTGATAATATTGGCAATATAATCCACACTAATGTGCTATAAAGTGCTACTGTGCTCAGTAACGTTAACAATAGCAAAGTCTTTAAATCATAGCCTGTAGTACTACAAGCCTCAGCCTTTGTTCTCTACACAAAAAGCGCAATGGCATAAAGCGCTGGCATGCTCTTTTTCTTCAATTGTTCACACGTGCTCCCAAAAAAATCACTATACATGTGTACAGATATCTCAGCATTGGACAGCCACTCACCAATTCATTTATAGCTTTACTTCACTCTTCTGTTCTGTTATTAGCTTGTAGTATTGGTCATTTCCTCCATGTCCAACTTCCTATTTACAGAGAGATTGTGATCATCAATACCTTTCTTTTTATATTTGGAAACCTCCTCTCCCATGTTGTAAAAAGACGTAGAATAAAATTAGTTAATAGTGTCATTCCATTTATTAAAAATACATAAATTATAAAAAACAATGCCACTTGGCAAGCCATCTGTCCGAAGTGTGACCACCCTTTACCAGATGTTACTCATTTATTTTGGTCATGCCACAAGATTGCAGGGTTCTGGGATCAAGCATTGAGTTATATGGGGAAAATCATTGTTGTTGTGAGGCCTCCCAACCGTTTATTTGTCTATTCCACCCTCTTCCCCAAGATTCTGCAGCGGGGATACCTAAATTGAGTAAATGGGAACACTTATATATTTTAGGTATCAAAAAAGCCATCCTCCTTTGTTGGCTTTAATCACAATGCCCCAAGGTGGATGACTTACAACCACTCCTGTACAATTTGATGGTTATTGATAAGATTCATGCTACCACGCACCCTCAGGATCAGACAGCTACATTTTTCAATACGTGGTCTAAACACCTGCTCTCAGAACAAAATCTTCCCCAATTGCAAGATATTATGCAAATGTTTCAATACATCATGGTATCTTGAAAGGAATGGTTGGATGGTACATTGGGTGCCCTGGATGTAATAGTCTGAGGGGGGGATGTTCCACTGTCATTGCATTTTCTGTTGATGTGGGAGGTTATGACATGTGAATCTGTTCTGAGGTGGAAGTATAATGGGACATAGAGGTAAACAATATGGACACGTTGTGTCAATTTTTAAGTTTAAAGTGTTTAGGTGATGTGTTCTCCTCTTATCTGTCTTTTCTCTCTCTTTGGCATTACCTTTGCACTTTTCTTTTCTCCTCCCTCCCTTTTCTTTTTTTCCCTTACTTCTGCTCTCTCGTTTGGTTATTAATTAGTGGTTATATTAGAAAAACAGGTTGCAGTATGGTCCATTTGTCTATTCATGTTATATGCTTTTTCCCAAGACTATATGTTTTGTAATTTACATCTATATACCCTGTTTCCCTGAAAATAAGACCTACCCCAAAAATAAGACCTAGTACTATTTTTGGGAATTGCTAAAATATAAGACCTACCCCGAAAATAAGACCTAGTTGTGACCATTACCAGGGCCGGTGGTGGCATAAGGGGGAGCTTGAAGAGCCGCGGGAGAGAATCAGTGGTGCCAACCAAGCCAGCGCTAGAGGAAGCGAGGGCGACAGCGGAGGGAGCAGAGCCGCATAAGCCTATGCCTCCTCTATAGTGCTGACTCCTGTCACAGGCGGAGTGATACCAAATGCAGTCTGCCTGTGAGTAATCAATAGTGAATGTGCGCTTCGCTCATTCTGGTTAGCAAATCGCTCTTTGAAAGTTACGGCACCCCTGATTGCCCTGATCACCCTATTCTTAACTTTGCCATTTTGGATTATTCACTTTGGATTTGCATGAACTTTGGATTGTTGTATGAAAAGAAAAATAAGATCTACCCTGAAAATAAGACCTAGTGTGTTTATTTGAGGCCAAAAAAATATAAGACAGTGTCTTATTTTCGGGGAAACACGGTATATATATATTATGCTGCTAACCTTAATAAAAATGAATTTAAAAAAACAAAAAAGAATGTGACCTGGCTAAAATGACAGCTGGACTGATACAATTATAAGAACGGCTGCAGCATTGGAAAGAAACCAAGGTATGTGAGTTATTACCCAGGGATTTTGTTTTATTTAAAGGAGAAGTATTAGGAGTAAAATGTACTCTCCCCGTTAGCTTGAACCACCGTGTGGCACTGCAGCTGTCACATATCGGCTCTATAGCCTGAGAACTGAGCGATCACAAACCTCTGATTGCTCAGCTCTTGGTCTTCTCCCTGCAGAGAGTGGTGGCTGTCAGTTTAAGTATAATGATCACAAATACCAAATTCTTAATGAAAATAAAAAATAATAACAAATCCATGTAACAAATCAGCTAGGACAAACTCGGCATATCAGAAAAATAGACTACAGAAGTATTTAAAAATAAGGTCAAATAACGCCTTGTGTCAGATATTTCCCAGAGGGTTTTTATTACTGACCAACTGATTGTATGTCTATATGAAGTTATTTGTATTTGTAGCTATGCTGGAACGTATTCATAATGCCATGGCCTATGAACACAACATTGGCATAGGGAGACCAATAGGTAGGGAGGATTGGGCAGGTTGTGGCAGTCCTGAAGCCGTTCCGTGCTGTCACCAAAAATCTTGAGCCAAGAGAATGCCAGCATAGCTGAGGACCTACCCCTTTTAACTCATCTGCAGAATAAATTAGAGGGTTACCTGTCCTATCGGGAACTTGCCTGGTGGCCCTCTTGGTGGTGGCACTGTTGAGATGGCTGAGGGATCATCTGGTCAGGTGCATGCATGACATGACAGACACTTGCTTGAACTGATGCTGGCCTCTACTTGTGACCCTCGCATCAAGGGCAAGATGGCTGTGTGCTGCAATTCCCTGACCACCTGGATGGATAAACTCATCCTGAGGGTGTGAGGGTTGCACTAGCAGTGCTCATTCCACTGGAGCATCTGCTTTTTGGGCAAAGGCACTTGCCAGCCTAGTGGGACCCACCACAGTGCCCCCCAAGCATAGGCGTCGCTACAGGGGGGCAAGGAGTGGTCACACTGCTGTAAAACTGTGCAGGATTACGTTAAAATGTGTGACTGGTCATACATTCCAATGTAGTCCCAAACTTTGATAGAACACGGACACTTTAAAATGTCAAACTAAAGTGGCTGCCTGAGGTCCTGTGCTTGCTGGGGAGCGCAGTAGACGTCCCGTGAACTGTGGCGCATGTTTACAGCATCATTTGGACATCTCCTACCTTGGGAACCACACAGTGCTGCCTACATCGCTTTCGCCGCCCAAAAGACCCTTCGGACCCCAGAGGAGACCCCACACTGCCCCCGTGAGACCTTCGGGATATCAGGCCACCACCCTGCAGCAGCACAGAGTATGTAGCTTCATATTATTCTGCATTGCTGTATAATGTATTGTTGGGATTTGTAGTCCTCTATAGCTGGTGGTATTCATTTGCATTGCTGTATATTGTGCTGAGATTTGTAGTCCCTCTACAGCTTGGAGTTAGTGGCAGAACTACCAGGGTCGCAGCAGTCGTACATGCGCAGCCCTCCACTACCAGTGTATTCTAACTTTCCTCAACCCATTAATTTCTCTACCGCGTCTCTTCTAGGTGTGCATGTCATGAAAAAAGGGGGTCATGAAAACAGCCGATTTGGATGACTCGGCCCCACTGGAAGTGACACAGTAGAGAAAATGTATAGGATCAAGAAAAATTATAAAACACTGACTTTGACACTGTCCGCCCCCTCCCACTATCCTCCCACAGCTCACAGCCCAGAAGCATGGACAGCCAGCGGCGGTCTACAGTGGGCGAGAGTGCCTAGGTAGTGGACATAGAGCGGAGTAAGGCCAGAACCATGTAGGGAGCCCAGTGGGAGGAGAGCACCATCCCCCAGCCTGTCACCCCTTTCATGGACTTACTAGGAGTCCTCACATCACCCGACCATTCACACTACCATTATATGGATGGCAAAAGTGGCAGCCAGGGGCGGGGGGAAGGCGGGGGAAGAGGCAGAGCTGGAGGGTGGGCTAAGTTGCTGCACCATGGGCCTCTGGGTTGTACTTGCCCCTGGGCTAAAAGTTGGCAGTCAGCCCATGCTGTATTCCACAACTGCCGGACGCCGAGAGCAGATTAAAGTGCGAATGGCATCGGCGCCCGGCCGATGCGGTATGCAGGATTGTGTTGGACTACATGTCACAACCGTGGGGTGCCGATGCCATCCGCAATTAAATCAGCTCATCGGTGCCCAGCGCTTGCGACATGCAATGAAAATTATTAATGCCCCCCAGATTTGACTGTTGTATCTTATGTGCCCCCCCTACATATTGTTCCTAGAGTCGCCACTGCCCCCAAGAAACACAACTCAGTGCACGAGATGGTAGGGGCTTACCTGTCCGACCCCCCCAGAGCAAAGTGTGGCCTGCCCTCTCTGAAGTTGCCAAGCTGCTCCTGTCATGCTCCCCTGAACATTGTCCAGAGTGAGGGGGTGTTTTCTGTGACGCGAAACATTCTTTCACCTCAGCATTCCCAGTTGGCTCCCCAGCTAATGGAGCAGCTGGCATTTTTAAAAGTCAACTTGCGCCAAGCTGGGGTACCCGTCCCTCACTCGCGATTAAAAGGTAAATAAAAAACAGGGCTATTAAAGCCCCAAACCACAAACCAACCACTTGGTTATTTCTTTGTTTGGTTGGTTTGGGGTCTAATGTACGGAAGAGCCCTGGGGCCATGATAAAAAAAATATGAAACAAAATTCTATGTTTAAAAGTCAGAATTCCAAGATTGAAAGTCAGAATTATGAGATTAAGATTCGAACCTGCAACCTTAACAATGGCAAACCAGTACTCTAACCACTACACTATTGCCTCTGAACTTCCAACAACTGAAGTGTTGTGGAGGAAAAATGTTGTGGTAGGTGAGGGAAATTTATCAGCCATATTTTACCTGCAAGGGAATAAAACGAAACACAGATAGATAAATGTCTTTAGGGGTAACAACTGAAAAAGGAGTATCTCAAAAAAGGAGACTACATGGATTTTTTTTACTAGAAACTATGCACCCTAAAGGTCTACATATAGATCTTGATCTGCTTTATGAATAATGAATAATACACAAGGGGTTAATTTTTGATACACAGATGTATAAAAAACTATTCTCATCCTCTACATCAGGGGCGCCCACTATTTTTCGTCTGGAGATCTACTTTTCAAATGACGAACTCATTGAGATCTACCAACGAAAAAACACCTGCATTCAGGGGCGGGAGGGGGCGTGGCGGTGCACTGAAGTCAATGGCACCGCAGCCAGGCTCCGCAGCCAGACCCCTCGCCCACAGTGCGATCGCCTGCATTAGTGCCTGTGTTCCAGTCCAGTGCGATCCGCAAAAAGGCTTCGGGGAAATATTAGGGGTCTAAACAGACCCGTGATATTTCCCTTTTAAAATAGAAAAATAAATTGAGGACCATTAGCCTCAATCTTTACCGATCCTCTGCCGCTCGGCCACGCACAAATGGGCTCAGCTTCTCCTCTGCATCCTCCCTGCTCTCCCGGGCAGAGGCAGCGGGGGATCCGACGAGAAGTGAAAGAGCACTTCAGCAGGCGATCGACTGGTAGATCGCGATCGACCTTGAGGGCACCCCTGCTCTACATTTTATGACATGATAATATTTATATATGATAAGCTTTATATAGCTTTTAAAGTGGAGATTGTATTTATAGTTTGAATTTGAAATATAGGAGTTGTGCAGATTAAGATTTTTTAAATTCATATTTATCTAATTAGAACCGGTTTAAAAATAGTGACATCTAGTGGTCAATATTGAATAATACAGCCTGGAGACTAAATAAAGTACAGAAAGGTGATGTTGGTGTGTACGCTAACTCAGGAGGAAGTCGGACTCACGAAACACGTAGGGTGGGCAACACACACTGATGTCACCAGGCATTGGTTACACAAGGGATAGCTGCTGGAAAGGAAAGGTGTTTCTATATGCGCAGGACACGTTTTTTGTAAGTGCACTATTTATTTTTAAGAGTAAAGTTTTTTTAAAAGCTGCACTGGTGCTGGGAGCCTACCCCTCTGGTGACAGGCAGGCAGAGCAGCCAGGACAGAGAGCAGAGCACAAAAACTGAGCGATCAGTACTGCCTAACACACCATCATTTACTGTAATGCATCGCACTACAATGCACGGTACTGCCTTACTGTGCATTGTTTTGCACTGAAACACACGTTTACCATTTATGGGTATGATGGCATAGTAACAACACAGATTGAAGAACTCTTAAAAATATGTTTTGAACATTTGAGCATATTAATTCTTACTTTAAAGTCAACCATTATCTTACATTTTAAAAATGCAATTTATATTGTTATTTCTATAAACATGTGTCACAACATATTTCATGCCAACTCCCTAACCTGGCTGGTGAAGCCAACTTCATGGCTTGGTGTGAAAATTAGACTGACACAAGCATCCTCCTGTCTGCCTGACAATCTTCTGCAGCATTAATATATGTTTCGGTCATTAGACACCCAAACTGGCAATGGCTGCAAATAAAGCTCCAGATAAGACATGTCTACAAAACTGAATTCTTGGCCAGGTTATGTGCTAGAATACACATTACTGTGTTTATGGCAACAACTCCTGCATTTTGCAATTTCGGTCACTAGATGGCAGTGTTTATAAGTTCTGTTATATATCTATGGTGCATACACTCTGTTGTATTGAAAAAGATAGAGAACAAAGCTGTGGCTTCCTTCCTGTTTTCCAGCCATGTGCAGCATGCATATCGGACTGTGTGCTTGTGTTTCTCTGTGAGTCTTTGCAAGAAGTTCCAACAGTATGTAGATGTTAAGGTAAAGTGTTGACCACAAATTCAGAGTCATCATTTTATAGAACCAGGAACTGAGGCTTGTTAAAATATGATTAAATAGAATAGGGTTATAAACAAACCGACAGGACGAAATGTATCTATGTGTAATATTAAATGACACGGACTGCGGTGGGGGGTATTTGTGATAGTTCTGAAGGCTGCACACTCTTATAGCTTATTGCAGTATTTAGAGTGTATTATTCAGCATCTCTCAGCATTCATGAAGGTGACTCGCTTTTAGGGTTGCCACCTTTTCTTCAAGCGAAACCCGAACAC
>NW_017308791.1:128794-139348 GCF_000935625.1 Nanorana parkeri | reverse complement strand
CGCCGTACCAGAAAATGTGTTCATATCGATGTCTCTATCCCCTCACTTCCTATTCTGTCAGATACCTATCAAGAAGACAGGAAGTGAGGGGAAATATCCCAAATGGGGACACAGACAGTTTCTGAGCTTTTCCCATTCTACCTAAATCTTTAAAGGAGAACTATGAGGGGGGGGAGGGGTGATTGTCACTCACCTCATAGTTCTAGCCGACCTGTGACAATGAGACTGTCACAGGTTCTGTCACGGCTCTCTGCCGTGACAGGGGGAGGGGCTGGATTCCCCCCCTCCCCGCTCCGATCCTCCAGCGCTGACTGGCGGAACGGACGGGGGAGGGGGCGGGTACAGCTGGCTCTGCCTCTAGATAGGCAGAGCCAGCTGTCACTCACGCAGCTGGGCGGATCCCGGCACAATTGTCGGGATCCGCTCCGGCTGCGGCGTCTCAGTATACCGCGAGCTGTAGCCTGCCATATACTGAGCCTAGGGTGACGGGGGGACGCTAGTTTGTGTCCTCCGGTTACCCTAAGGAGAACTATGGGGAAAAGCCCTGACCTCATACTTCTCCTTTAATGAATTTATTGAGGGGTTCGGTGAACCTGACTGTGGCCAGTATGTTGCTGGGAAGGCCGGGACATGGAAGGGAGGCTCTCACTGGTGGTTGGTAGACAGTCAGTTCATAGATGTGTCCTGATTGTGTTCCTCTTTTCTCTCATTCAGTCTTTTCTGTTGGTGTCCACTCATTAACGGTGATCCAGGATCCTCCATTCCTCAACCTGTCTGCCGGTGACACCGCCCGGATGTCCTGTGATGTCACCAGTGTCACCGAGGGAGAGACTTTCCTCCATTTCTGGAATATGAATGAAACAGGGGAATATCTGATGAATTCCTCCCGGGTGACAGTCACCCCGAACTCTCTCATCATCTCCTCTGTCACACCCAATGACACCGGACGTTACATCTGCATAGTGCGGGACATCACCCTTCGTCCATACAGCGGGAACGGCACGTATCTGTCAGTCACAGGTGAGGTATAGACCGCCATACAATACCAAAACATGATTGGGAAATGACACGGGTTCAATGGAATGACAGAGTCCCTATGAAACAGATCACTAAGGGGCCCATTTATAGTGGCACCGAACTCACATTTTATAGCTTTCCTGTGTCCCTAAGCACTGAATAATCTACCTTTTGTCTGGAATTCCTCCTAAAAAACAGCGGTGCACTTCCTGTGCCTAGGCACCCCTGTCCTGTATCCTCATAGCTGTATACCTGCAGTGTGAGGTCTAAAGGCCTGTGTTGATGGGCTTTGGGTGTTGATGGCATGACTTGAACATCAGTTTGAGATGCTTCTGGAATAATTCAGACTTGACTGGCAGGTTCATGTGTCCTAGCAACCAATAATGCAGTGCGGCCCCAGCTGCCTGTGTCCTAGCAACCAATGATGCAGTGCGGCCCCAGCCCCCTGTGTCCTAGCAACCAATGATGCAGTGCGGCCCCAGCCCCCTGTGTCCTAGCAACCAATGATACAGTGCAGCCCCAGCTGCCTGTGTCCTAGCAACCAATGATACAGTGCAGCCCAGGGGCTGACTGGCAACTTTTAGCCCAGGGGGCAAGTACAACCCAGAGGCCCGTGGTGCAGCAAATTGGCCCCCCTCCCGCTCTGCCTCTTCCCCTGCCTTCTCCCCGCCCCTGGCTGCCACTTTTGCCATCCTTGTAACAGTACTGTGAATGTATTTATCGGATTAGGGAATGTAAAGCACACTGGTAGGGGAGGGATGCCCCATCAGGGCTGTGCGCGTGCATGACTGCTGCGACCCCGGTACTTCTGCCACTAACTCAGAAATACATTGTACTGCATTGCAGAATGGCATCGGCTATAGAGAACTACAATTCCCAGCAACACATTACACAACAATGCAGAATACCACCAGCTATAGCGGACTATAAATCCCAGCAATACATCATACAGCAATGCAGAACACCACCAGCTATAGCGGACTATAAATCCCAGCAATACATCATACAGCAATGCAGAACACCATCAGCTATAGCGGACTATAAATCCCAGCAATAATGACTACCAACAGCTATAGAGAACTACAATTCCCAGCAATACCATTATACAGCAATGCAGAACATCATCAGCTATAGAGAACTACAAATCCCAGCAATACATATTACAGCAATGCAGAATAATATGAAGCTACATACTCTGCTGCTCTGTTCCCTGGTGTAGGGTGACCATTCATCTAGAGCTGCAGCTAACGATTATTTTCAAAATTGATTAGTTAGCCGATTATTAAGTTCGATTAACCGGTTAATCGGGATTTTAAAAAATGGCTCCCGTGATGGACTAAGAGTTTGTATTGAGATTGTAGTCCATCACGGGAGCGAGCTTGGAGCGGTGGAAGAAAAAAAAAAAAGCGTGGTGTGCAATATAGTGAAATGGAAAATGTAGAATTATACAGCAATCAACGCAGAATACCACCAGCTATAGAGGACTACAAATCCCAGCAATAGTACATTATACAGCGCAATGCAGAATACCAGCAGCTATAGAGGAATACATATCCCAGCAATACATCATAGAGCACCATGTGTATACCGAGGCAATCCGGGCTGGCTGGACCAGATAGACGCGGCCCTCTAATCAGGCATTTTAGGGGGCCGCCCGCTGGGGCCTCCGGAGCACCACCTTGATGAGCAGCGGCCACGCCGATCACAGAGCCGCATCGAATGCAGGTAGCAGAGGGGTTCAAGGGGCCGTTCGTGATGGCATCGGGGAGGCCCGGGGGGCAATTGCCACCCTGCCCCCACGGCCCAGTCCGCCCCTGCCTCCATATGACATTTTTAACTGCATTTGATCTGCTGCAAGCTAGTTTTACATTCCCAGAGACTTGTATGAAAATTTGCACAACTGTTTTGAAGTGAACAAAGCCCAACAACACACGTCCTAAGGCGCTGGTGCCTCCGACTTCCAGTCTTATCAGATTTGGAGTGAGATTTGGTAATGTCACTACTGCTGATGCTGATCACTGTTCTTGTTGGAGGCTCTGACCAGGGCCGGCCTTAGGCCTTTAGGCGCCCTGTGCGAGAAAACTTTACAGCGCCCCTCAGTGACCACACCCTTTAGTGGCCACACCCCCGTAACCACACCCATTTCCCCCAATATCCGCACCATTTAAAGACTCCTATTTTGTTAAGCCGCAAAGAAACATATTACAAAGTGTGATAAAAATAAAACTTTTATTCAAAGGTATTAAACTTGTCGGCACAATAGAAGTATTCTTATTACATACGACAACAGAAGGTAAACAATAAATGTCAGACTACAATGGAGTCTATAATAATAAAGTGTCCGGTTGTCATGCCGATCCCTTTTTTCAAGTAAGTGCATCTAGAAAAGTAAAAATAGAAAACAGAACACAGAACCCGGACTACGTGTCGATGAATGAATTACTATATGTCCGAATATACGAGAAATTTATTCAGACGCATAATAATAATAATTTGTTTGAGAATGTGCGGCGGCCATGTTGGCCACGGCATGTTCTGCGAATGCGTGCCACCATCTTGGAGGCGGGGAGCATGAGGTTACATGACGCCATCCATGCGTGGCGTCAGGTGACGTCACACGCCGATATTGGCCCCACCATCTTGGTGTATACCTAGATATACACCAAGATGGCGGCGCCCAACACGTGCGGTGTTATATGACGTCATGAGCCCCGCCTCCAGAACACGCCAATGGCTGAATACAAAATAGCATATAAATGTGTTTTGTTTGATGAAACAAATGAAAACGTTTTTAGTTTTTGTTCATTTCATCTTAAATTAATTTTTAGTCTTCGCACTAATGTCTAATAATATGTGTGTGTCCACTTTTTTAAAATATTTTTTTACATTTTTTATTTTTTTATTATTTATTTTTGTACTGTTGAGGGAGTGGGGGGGCTTTGGGAAATATTAGGGGTTCCCTAAAGTGGGGGGAGGGGCGGACGAAGGAGCGCTGTCATATCGGATGGCAAGCGGTGAGGGGGAGAGAAGCCGCCCCCAGGACGAGCTGTGTCGGCCGCACGGCGCTCTTGTTGCCATGGCGCCCTGTGCGGCCGCACAGCTCGCACACCCCTAAGCCCGGCCCTGGTTTTGACATGAAAAGCAAAACCCTTCCTTTATCAAGATGGCCACCTCCATACAGAGACATAGGGCAGAACAAGACACGGCGAGGCAGAGCATTGACACATGCGGGAGGTGCGGGGCCAGGACCAGAGACCGGAGAGCGGGGACCAGAGAGTGGGGACCGGAGACCAACGACTAACGATTGGGATTGGAGGAGTGAGCGAGCCGTGGAGAGTGTGGGAGCGGTGACAGGAGAGCTCGGCGGATGATCGGTGCTGTGACCCGACGGATGGACAGGCGGACGGAGCAAGTCTGACTGAATGCGAGTGGTGAGAGGGGTGAATAGTATTGCACAAAGAAAGTGATTGTGAAGGGGGGCAGAGTGAGTAGGGGGTGGGGGTAGTGGTACATAGGACAGGCAGGGAGGTTGTATTGTATTGTACTGTATTAGTATTGCATTGTATTAAACTGTATTGTATTTTATACTGAAAGGCTGAGGGGACTGGTTCGGCACTAATAGTGTTACATGTTTGCTGGACATTAGTGTAATATCTCCCGGGCATTAGTATAATAACTGCTTGAGTACATCTGGGCCTAAATAAATAAATAACCAATAAAAAAAATGTCTTCCATGAGTGGGTATGCAACCCACAGTTCGAGGGCGAATACTGTTGCGCCAGATGTGAGCTAGTTGTTTGGAAGCCCAGATTCTGGATCTAAACAACAAACTGACAACACTGAGGAGCATAAACAACATGGAAAGGAGTCTGGACCTGAAGCGGACCGGAGGGCGGTATAGAGGAGGAGGGGGGAGCAGAGGAGCAGGATCCCCGAGGTGGGTAGTTGGGTTACCATTAGAAGGCAGGGTAGAGAGAAGAGTGGGAGCGAAGTAAGTCCAGAACTGATACACTCCAATAAATATGCCAGGTTGCAGGGTGTTGGGGATATCAGTTCAGGGGTGACATTGCTGGAGCAGGAGGCCTCTTCTATCCGCAGGGGGAGTGACTGCTCCAGCAAGGATGGGAGCATGAGAGACAGATTTTGGTGGTGGGGGATTACAACATCAGACGGACAGACAGGGTCATCCGCCATCGGGACCATGAGCGGCGAACAGTCTATTGCTTACCGGGGGCTCGTGTTCGACACATTGCGGAACAAATTGACAGGTTATTAGATGGGGTTGGGCATGACCCTGCTGTCATGGTACACATCGGGACCAATGACAAAATTGGAGGCAAATGGAGTGTCCTAAAAAGTGAGTTCAGAGACTTAGGTGCTAGGCTGAAGGAAAGGACCTCCACGGTGGTATTCTCTGAGATACTGCCGGCGCCACGAGCCACTCCGCGAGTTGAGAGAACTGAGCTGGTGTCGGAAAGAGGGCTTTGGTTTCCTGGAGAACTGAGCTGACTTCTCAGTCGGTTACCGGCTCTACAGCCGAGACGGGCTGCATCTAAATGGGAAAGGTGCAGCATTCCTGGGGGGGAAAATGGTCAAAAGGCTGGAGGAGCTTTTACACTAGATAATGGGGTGGACGGAATAAAAATGGATATAATAAATATAGAGCAAGTAACTACAGGAGCAATTAATATAGAGGATTGTAATACAAAGGGGGACAGGGAGCTCACTCCAGTCAATGTAATTAGTAATGTATCAACCATAATAAGGTGTAATAAAAAAAAGTAGTTGGGCTCCAGAAATGAGTAATAATAAAACCCAAAACACTATCACCAAACTTAAATGTATGTAAACCAATGCTAGAAGTCTAGCAAACAAATTAGAGGAGCTCGTACTCATGCTACTCGAAGAGGACTACAATATAGGACAATTTCATGGATCAGATGGTTGAGGTTCCAACCAGGAAGAATGCTGTACTAGATTTATTCATTTCCAATAATGCGGACATAGTTGCAGACACAGCGATTAGGGACACATTGGGGAATAGTGATCACAGGATGATTCATTTTAATGTTGGGTACAGAAAAGAGAAGTATGTTGGTTTGACAAGAACACTAAGGGGGTTATCCACCAAGCTGCCGAAGGCAGCGGAGTGAATAACCCAGCCAAAGTGAAGCACAGCTCTGATTTTAGCCGTTCATCAGCTGAAAGCAGCCGTACAATCGGCTGCACTTCGGTCAGCCGAACATGCTCAGCATGTTCGGCTGAGGCGAACTGCAGAAGGACTTCGACTCAGCCGATCCAACATCTGGATCTGAGCCAAAGCTCCGGCAGCTCACTCGGTGCCGTTCGCCCTTATATTCTCATAGCGAGTGAGTGAATAGCCGAATGTCACAGAGCGGCATTCGGCACGGCTGTACTACCTCCGTGGTACCGAGCAGAATAGAAAAGAAGTGGAAATAGTTGGGGGGAAAAAAGGTTGGAAAGAATCTCAAAAATGTTTAATAAATAGTAAAATTACAAACATAAACAAAGATTAAACCCCGCCCCCCCAAAAAAACAACTATTGGGCGGAGCTAGTAGTGACAGCTAGCTCCACCAAACTGTTTCCTATTGGCCGGCACCTGCTAGAGTCTTCTAGCAGTTCCCGGGCCAATGAACAACAACTGAGCTGAGCCGGCCGTGCCGCCATGGCTGGCTCCACCCAGTTGTTATTGTTTAATGACAGTTCAGCGTACTCAGGTCATTTGGGGGCGCTGATCTGTCATTACAACAGGGCGGAGCCAGCCGTGAGAGCACAGCTGGCTCCGCCCAGCTGTCAAATGCGGGGCTTACGGCTGGCCTTCGGCAGGCCATTCGGCCTGCTTCGGGTGTCACTTCGGCTCAGTCGAGCCGAAGCATATGCCTTCGCCTCGGCTGAGCCGCTCGTTTGCCTTAGGGTTAGGCAAACCCAAACCCTACGGCTGGATCCTTCCGGTCCTTTGTGAATAACCCGCCCAAATTTCAGAAAGGCAAACTTCGATAAGCTGCCTCACCTAGTACATGACACTAAATGGGACAACTTATTTCGCACACTGCACACTGACCAGAAGTGGGATTGTTTTTAGACATGTGCGATTCGTTTTGTTACGAATCGAAATTCGTACGAATTTTCCTGAAATTCATAGATTCGTAAGCATCCGAAATCCGAATTGCAGTTTCCGAATTATATCCGAAATACGAAATTCCGTTAACGAATTTCGGATCCGAATTTCTTTGAAACGGGAACTAATATTACACCTGTAAATGAGGTTGAACAACATGACAAGATTTTTTTAAAATCCGAAATACGGATCCGCTGCTGCTGAGAGTTGCATTACAATACACAGGCAGGAAATACGAAATTCCGTTGACGTATTTTCGTTTCGTTACGAACATTCGTTATATATTGAAGTTAAAAAGCAAAGTACATTTATATTGGAGTTGATGGTAGTTTTTTTTAAAGTCCGAAATACGGAATTCGGATCCGGAATCCGTTAACGGAATTCGTATTTCGGATACAAAAACAACTACCACATCGACTCCAATATTAACAAAGGTATTTTTGCTTTTTAACTTCATCATAACGAATGTTCGTAAAGTTACGAAAATGTGCCGAAACTAACGAAAATACATATTTTGTACGAATCCGAATTGAGTTTCGGATACGAATTACGAAATACGAAATAATGGATATTACGGAACGAAACGGAAAACAAATTTTTTGACGGCGCACAAGTCTAATTGTTTTAAGAATACATTACATATAAAAGATCAATAACGAAGCCGGCATGGCTAAATAAAACAGTAAAACATCACATCAAAGACAAGAGCGTGGCATTTATAAAATACAAGATGGAGGGGACGGCTCTAAAACGGGAGATTAGTCACAAACGACAGGGAGAGGGCCGAGGTGTTAAATCAATTTTTCTCCTCAGTATACACTCAGGAAAAAGACAGATGTAATGGAGATAAGAATGTGAGTAGCTCATTGCAAAATATACCTCAGTGGGTGACGGTAGACGGATTTCAACAAAGACTGAAAAAAATTAATGCAAATAAAGCATTAGGACCAGATAACCTGCACCCCAGGGTACTTAAAGAACTCAGCCAGGTTATAACAAGACCATTATTCCTCATTTTCAAGGACTCCTTAATGACCCTGGAGCAACACAGAGTATGTAGTTTCTTATAGTTTTGTATTGCTATATTATGTATTGCTGGGATTTGTTGTCCCCTATAGCCGGTCTCCTTACTCTCTTCTATATTCTCCCCCCCCCCCCCCCGCCCCCCAAAACAATTGCAACGTGCGGCGCTAGAGTGTTCGGGGTTTAACTTAAAGAAAAGGTGGCGACCCTACTCCGTTTCCCCTCCTGAGGGCCCCGGGACCGGTATGTTGGGTGCCATCGTGAAGCTGGGGAGGAGAGCGGCAAGCTTCCGTTCACTGATCTCCTCTCCACTCTATGGGACTGGGAGTGACGAGGATTGCATCACTTTTGCCGAGCAATAAGCTATTAAAGTACAATCTGCACTTCAATAGCTTATGTAGAGTGCAAAGGTGATACTAGGGGTCTTCGTGTCACCTTAATGAGTATCTGTCGCAATTTACTGTAATTGTGTAGCAATTAAAGTAAAGTAAAGTAAAAAAAAAAAACGTTTTAAAAATTAAAATAAAATATAACATTTTAAAGTCCCCCGCCCCCACGAGCATGTGCACATTCATATAAACAAGCTTCGGGTGCATCTATGTATGAAAAGTACTACCACCACTAAATGTGACAGCTCCCTGATCAGAACCATGCATCCATACCCCCATGCTGGCAGCTGCCTGCATCCGAGAAACCAATCACACTGCGTGACTCCATCTAGCTTTTTAGCAACCAATGACGTTGTACAGGCCACATCATCATTGGTTGTTAGGGCACAGGGGGCTGGGGCTGCACAGCGACATTGGTTGCTAGAGGATAGGGGGCTGGGGCTGCACTGCAATATTGGTTGCTGGGACATAGGGAGCTGGGGCTGCTTTGCATAATTGGTTGCTAGGACACAGGCAGCTGGGGCTGCACTGCATCATTGGTTGCTAGGACACAGGGGGCTGGGGCTGCACTGCATCATTGGCTGGTAGGACACAGGCACCTGGGGCTGCATAGCATCATTGGTTGCTAGGATACAGGGGGTTGGGGCTGCACGATGTCATTGGCTGGTAGGACACAGGGGGCTGGGGCTGCATAGTGTCATTGGTTGGTAGGATACAGGCGGCTGGTGCTGCATAGCATCATTGGTTGCTAGGACACAGGTGGCTGGAGCCGCACTGCATTATTGGTTGCTAGGACACAGGCAGCTGAGGCTGCATAGCATCATTGGTTTATTACACTTAAAAATTAAAATGAAATTGACTGAAACCATAATATCGTGCCCATCACAGAGGACATACAAGGACACGGCGTCTTCTGTCACCTACAACACATGGCATTCCGTAAGACCCTCTACCTACATGGTGAGTGCCGGGGAGAGTTTACATGTAATCTGCAATATGTACAAAACTCTATGCATTACATTCCGCTATCGGAAACAAATAACTGGAGGGGATTTCCTGACCAATGTATATCACTGAGAGACGTTCAGGTAACTATACTAAATTCAGTATACCAATCAACAAGTATAGAAACATCACTGAACTACACAAACTGACCCTTATTATGGGTGACCTGAGCTCAGTCCAAGACCCCACCCTGGTGACAATTTCATTACTAACTCCAATGTACTAAAATGAAGAAGAAAAAAAAAAGGAATTCAATTGTGGATGTTGACTGCTTGTAAACCAGCCTCGTAGGGACATATCTGTCAAACAGTAAATGTGACATTCACTGTATATTAAACCCAGACACCAGCAAGAGTCACCTGCAGTGGATGTTTTAGTGAATTTCACATTCACTGCTTTATAAATATTCCTCTTCGTGTCACTTATACCACCTATATAACATCCCATCATAGCCAATTGTCATTTGCTCCTTTTCCCTTCCCCCTTTTTTTGACCAAAAATTGCAAAGAAAATAAACATTTTTTTAGCACAATATTGCCAAAAGAAAGTATCTTATACATATCTCCTCCTCCTCCCAGGGTCAGTGATAACCTCCTATGACTTCCACCTCCTCCCTGGGTCAGTGATAACCTCCTATGACTTCCGCCTCCTCCCAGGGTCAGTGATAACCTCCTATGACTTCCGCCTCCTCCTGGGGTCAGTGATAACCTCCTATGACTTCCACCTCCTCCCTGGGTCAGTGATAACCTCCTATGACTTCCGCCTCCTCCTGGGGTCAGTGATAACCTCCTATGACTTCCACCTCCTCCCTGGGTCAGTGATAACCTCCTATGACTTCCGCCTCCTCCCCCTGGGTCAGGGCTAACCTCCTATGACTTCCGCCTCCTCCCTGGGTCAGTGATAACCTCCTATGACTTCCGCCTCCTCCTGGGGTCAGTGATAATCTCCTATAAGACTTCCGCCCTCTCTCGGGGTCCGAC
>NW_017308791.1:126017-128767 GCF_000935625.1 Nanorana parkeri | reverse complement strand
GGGTCAGTGATAACCTCCTATGACTTCCGCCTCCTCCCTGGGTCAGTGATAACCTCCTATGACTTCCGCCTCCTCCTGGGGTCAGTGATAACCTCCTATGACTTCCGCCTCCTCCCTGGGTCAGTGATAACCTCCTATGACTTCCGCCTCCTCCCCCTGGGTCAGTGATAACATCCTACGACTTCCGCCTCCTCCCTGGGTCAGTGATAACCTCCTATGACTTCCGCCTCCTCCTGGGGTCAGTGATAACCTCCTATGACTTCCGCCTCCTCCTGGGGTCAGTGATAATCTCCTATGACTTCCGCCTCCTCCCTGGGTCAGTGATAACCTCCTATGACTTCCGCCTCCTCCCCCTGGGTCAGTGATAACATCCTACGACTTCCGCCTCCTCCCGGGGTCAGTGATAACCTCCTATGACTTCCACCACCTCCTGGGGTCAGTAATAACCTCCTATGACTTCTGCCTCCCCAGGTCTCTCGGAGCCTCTTCCATCCTCAGGAACTCCCTACCACAATCTATCTGGCCATAGTCTACTCTGTCCACCTTTAGGGGGTCCCTGAAAACTCATCTCTTCAGGGAAGACTATCCCACCTCAACATAATAACTGTCCTTTCACTTCTTCCATTAGCTCATCCCTCACATTATTACCTTTTGTATCACCTGTCCCTTCTACTAGATTGTGAGCTCTCATGAGCAGGGCCCTCCTAGCCCTCCTGTATTGAAATTGTATTGTATCTGTACTGTCTCCCTCCATTTGGAAAGCACTGCGCAAACTGTTGGCACCATATAAATCCTGTATTATACTAATAATGTTGATGACAGCATGGTAAAAGCTTAATTAATAAACTTTTGTTTCATTCCCAGTGATCCCCGTGTTCAGCCTGATGGTGGACACCAAGAATAATCTTCTGACCTGTAAGGCGGAGAGATTTTACCCCCCAGAGCTGGACATTTCCTGGAGCCATTTCCCAAGAGGTGACCAGATCTATGAGAACCTGACTGAGAACGAGGATGGGACCTCCACCAAGACGTCCACCGTGCCCATCACAGAGGACATACAAGGACACGGCGTCTTCTGTCACCTACAACACATCACACTCAGTAAGACCCTCTACCTACATGGTGAGTGCCGGGGAGAGCTGGGACAAGGACGGGGAATGTCTACAGAGGGCTTTTGTTATAAGACATTCAATACACAACAAGCCCGGCCATCTAGAAACTTTGCAGAATAATAATGTAGCGCTCACCCCCGAAGGAGCCGCTGAATATGAACTTGGGCTCTCCTACCTGTTTGCCAGCCACTGGCCCCTTACTCAGATCCAGCAACACCGACACTCCGGAACAGAACAGGCTCGAGTCGTAGGGTCTGTTTACCATTTATTTGCACAGGATCAGCTAGGAGAGAAGGTTTGGGATTTGTAGGATACCCGGGTAATACTTCAGAGGACTCTGTATTCTCCCGTAGCAACGGCTAAAGTCAGTAGCACAATGGTCCTTTAAGAGGGACCAGTAATTGAAATAGGACAGAGGACAGCCAGGAATATTCCAGGACCTTGAGAGTGAACTGTCTCTAGACTTTTAAGGCAATAACTGGCTGCTCTTCAGTAAAGTACCTGAGAATAGGGTGAGGGATCTCTTACAGGGTTCCAGACGGCAGCTCTCACCAGCTCCTCTGCGACACTCCTCAATAAGCAGATTCCACCTCCAGCCCAGCATCCATCAGGTTTCCTTTCAGCAGCATCTGAAGTCTCTGGGCCCCCAGGATCTGCCACTTGCTAAGGCCCAGGCCAGGCACCTGTAGGATCTTCGCCCTCTAGGCCCCCAGCATCTGCCACTTGCTGAGGTGCATACCAGGTATCCAGTAGAATCTTCTGCCTCTAGGTCCTCAGCATCTGACACGTGCTGAGGCCTAGGCCAGGCATCTATATCACACTGACATCCTCCCATAGAGTGCCCCAGGGGGGGAGAGAGAGTTCTGGAAAGTGTCCCCAAAGCCTTCCCAATGTGCGCCCTGCTATAAAGGCCGGTTATAGATTCATGCATGTACCATTTTTTCTAGTTTGACTATTTTTGGCTTGGGGGACGCACTGGAGTCCCGGCGTGCATTTTTGGTTGCTGGGCCTCCAGTGCGTCCCTGCACCTTATTAGGAGGAGTTGGCTACCTCCAGGTACACCTGCATGTAATTTATCAACTTCATTAATATGCTCACACTTGGAGACTCGGATACATAGAGTTAGGACCACACTTTGCAGAGGTGCCTTGACACGGCGGTGCGGCTTCTACATATTTTTGGCCAAAAGTTTGTGCAACTAAAACCTCTGATTTTAACGCATACTGTTGACAGGGCTACTTGTTTGGTTGCAGGCTGGCTGGCAGGCAGGGCCGGTGCAAGGATTTTTGCCAAATCAGGCGAAGGTGCATTTTGCCGCCCCCCCCCGACCATGAAAAACATTAACAACGTTTTCCATTGTCGATTTTAATCGACTAATTGTTGCAGCTCTATAGTATTGCTGGGATTTGTAGTCCTCTATAGCTGGTGGTATTCTCCATTGCGCTGTATAATGATTATACTGCGCAATGCAGATTACCACTGACCAGTTATAGAGGAACGACAAATCCCAGCAATAATATATTACACAGCGCGATGGAGAATACCAGCAGCTATAGAGGAACAACAAATCCCAGCAATAATATATTAACCAGCCTGTATAATGTATTATTGCTGGGATTTGTAGTTCCTCTATAACTG
>NW_017308791.1:120731-125866 GCF_000935625.1 Nanorana parkeri | reverse complement strand
AGAGAGGGTGAAATCGCCTCATCGCTCGGTTCCAACTTCCTTCCAATTGTGTGCACCGGCCACCGGGCGGCTCCCGAGTCACTCAACAGGTCGCCGTCGCCTCCAGGATGACGCCACACTGCCTGCTGGTCCGGTCCGTCCGTTGCTCCGCCTCCTGCGGCCCTCGCTCCAGTCCTTCACATGCGGCTGAGCGGCCAGGGGAACCAGGGGCGGGGCCACTTACGTCACTCACTAACGTAGCCAAGGAAGGACGTAGCCAACGAAGGACGAGACACTCAGCGAGACTGTCACTGAGTCTGAGACGTGAGACTGCACAGGTCAGCGCCGCTGCGGGCGGCAGCCGGGGACTCGTCTTTCAGATGCCGCCCGCCCACAGCGGCAGCCCACACACTGAGTCTGGTATCGATCGGGCGACTGTCACTTTTCCGCCCTGTTCCCTGGCGCCGTAAGGCAAGTGCCCATCTTCCCTTGCGCTAGCGCCAGCCCTGCTGGCAAGTTGTGGCTGGGGAATTTTTGTGTTTTGTACTGCCTTCAGCCATACCTCTGAGTCATCCTGCTCAGGGATTGGTCAGGGTCAGGTGCACAGTCACAGCCTGAGGATGGATCCTCCCTCACTGTATGCCGAGTCCCCAACCCAGCAACAGGGGGAAGCAATCAATCCACCAGACCCAGGGAAACCTGTAGAATGCAGAAACAAAACAGCACCCAGACTGATTACAGTCCAGATATACACTAAATTTGGTAGCGACATATTAGAGGGCGCTACAATAAGTTCTCTACAAAAGACAACATGGTATTAAAGGAAAGATCCCACTTTGGGGTTATGTCACTACAACATTAGAAGAATTCCTTCTGTGAATATGTAGGGGAGAGTTCCGATCGCTATTATAAGTGACACGTGGATACTTTTATAAAGTTGGATGCAGGTGTCAGTCTGGAGGAGTGGGTGTTCCTAGGCCGGCTGTATTTCCATGTAGATCAGTGTAGGTGTCACCCACATGGGATGCTGAGTCTCCATGATTGACAGAACAGAAATCCAATGAATGGAATGGGTGGGGCCAGGGATAGTCAGGCTGGGGAGGGAAGAGCTAGATGAAAAAAGTCTAAGTCCATCTATTGTCTGTTTCTCACACAGATCCCGGGTTCTTCCTGTATCAGCAGTTGTTTCCTGTTCGGGTTCTTCTGCTCATTATTTTGCTATCAAGTCCAGTGACCCTCCACGTGTATCATCACCTGCAGGAGAGGGTAAGGTAGTCCTCCCATTTGATACCATAGTACAGAGTCCTGATCCCTGCCTTCCCTGAGTTGTAGTCAGATCAGTACAAGAGGAAAACTGATCGGGGGTTATTGGTGTTTCACGAGTCCCAGAACATTCTTATTTTTTTAATTTCTTTCTTTCAGTCTTCTGATAATTAGAAAATACAAATGGAAATAAGACTGACAGCCATGTGGAGATCTCCGAGCCCTCTGTCCCCTCCCCCATCCTTCATATCGTGAGAGGAGTTGGTGCTTTCATTGTCTGAACTGTATCTTTACCTTTGCTGGAAGTAACCTGTTATTTGTACAACATTGTATCTGTAGTGCTGAATTATTGTATCATTGTTTTATTGCGTCATTGTAACGTTGTTTTATTGTATCATTGTAACATTGTTTTATTGTATAATTGTATCATTGTAACGTTTGTTTATTTGTATCATTTCATTGTATCAATATTTTATTGTATCACTGTTCTATTATATTATTGTTTAATTGTATCATTGTATTGTTTTTTTTTTAATGATTATGAGCAGGCAGTGGGCAGATTCTAAAGCCAACAGACAGCCTGCTATTGGCTATGAAATCCCTCCCTGCTGTCAATCACTAGCAGAGCAGATCTGATGGGGAACTAGTCCCTCAGCATCGTGGCTTCCCTTGTCGTAGGGGTCTGGGTGGCCTTTTCCTTCCCTTGTCCCCTGTGGGGGAGGAGGGAATTGGGTGATTCATTGAGGCTTTTTTTTTTTAGGGGGGTGGTGCGGGCTGTGTGCTTTGCATCCTCTTCGTATGTGCACCTGGATGGTCCGGTGCTGTAGTTTTCCTTCCCTACCCCTCCTATCACCTTGGAAGGGTGGGGTCGGGTGGGAGTTCCCCCTTGGGGTGACACCTCCTGTGGGCTGGGTGAATCAGGACTATGTGCCCCCACCTCCCCATTTGGAGGTGTTGTGTGGAAGATGGATGACTACCTTCCCGTACATGCATGGAAGGTGTACAGGCAGTTTACATGTGCCAGTGGCGTCACCCACAACCATGACAGGTGTAGGTGGAATCCCAGCCAGGGGATATATTGGTGGGGGGATGGAAGCCAGTGCAGGGATTGGCAGAGGGGGGTATATTGTACCTTATACATGCGTATATTTGGTAAATTACATCAGCACAACCATCCCGCCCCTTTGTTTACATGCAGCTGCAGGATGGAGAATGCCCATTGGGTGAAAGTGCTCATGACACTTCCTTGTTCAGAGGAACTCAAGTTCAGACTGGGTTCAGTTCGAACCTGGACTCTTTCCTAGTATGGATCAGTAAAGTACATATATATTTTTCCCTTATACGTATGTCCATTTTGTATATCCTCCTAACCCTCTTGTCTTGTAATTGTACCGAATCCTGTTATTGTGTAAAGCGCTGCGCAAACTGTTGGTGCAATATAAATCCTGAAGAATAAAAATTATTGTATAGGAATTCCCCGCTGTAAGAGACTTACCTGCAGATGGACTCCTGCTCAAAAACGTGCACGCACACAAGTATGCAATCCATTGGCCAAAGTTCCTGTAAAGTGCGCTTTAGCACGTGAACGCGCAGAAACGCGCTCGTTAGCGTACAGGCTCATAAGCGTGCACACTATCCTATTTAAACAGACGTGAAGCCATGACCAAGTTGCTGAGTGGTCTTCAGCTTGTCCCTGTGTGCCCTGTACTCTCTTCTTGTATCCTGACTTCCTGTTGTATGAACCCGGCTTGTGACCATTTGACTCCGCCTCCTCCTCCTCCTGATTGGGTACCTCTGCTCTCTGATTTCCTGTGTATGACCCCGGCTTACGTCTCCTGACCTGCTCCTGATCTGTGATTCGGCACCTCCAGATTCGGCTCCCTGTGTATGATCTCGGCTTGAACCTGACTTCCCCCCTGGACTGCCACTTGGTGGATCGCTCCATCAGCATCCTGAGCAACCACATCCTGCCAGTGCTCCGTTGGCCTCACACCCGTGGCCTGCTCTGGTTTCCATAGGTCCCGGTGTCATCCCGGTCCTGCCGATTCACCCGCTGGTCCAACGCACTCAAGCGCCTCCTCAGGAACCGGCCAGCCACCAGTATCGGCACCTGTGCTCCTCTCTGTCCTTGCATCCCCTGTCACCACTTCCAGAGGTGCGGGACAAGGGGTGCACGGGCAGCCCCCTTCTCAGCCGAGTCTCCAGTCAGGTGCGTGATACCCGCATACAGGCACTGAAGCAGAGATGGAAGGCAGTAGTGTTTCTTGGATACCAAAATACAGTAAAGTAAAATAAACCTTTATTATCGTCCTCCAGAGCCCATATTACAAGACGCCGAGTACAAAACGTAAAAAGACTTCTTGACTATGAAAATATCTGCCGATATATGTAAACGTCCACCGTATATCTGTATAGTTATGTAGCGCTCACCCCCGAAGGAGCCGCTGAAATGATCGGGTCTTCCATGGCCTGTCTAGGGGATTATTAAAAACACATGGCTGCCCCCATAGCACTCACCACCTCCAGTGGTTACCGACAGATTGAGGTCCAGACAATAGCTCCGAGATTATTCTCTTTATTGCTGTAACTCCAGGGAGAGAGGGGGAGGGTCGGGCACATCCCGGATGAAGGTAGACTCCTTGTATATGAATCAGAGCAAAGTAACTGCGGCCACCACAGACTTGGACCTTTAAGCCGTACCGGCAATCTGTGTGGAGAACTTCTGGCAAGCAGCACTGTCAAGGTTCAGACTCAACTTCAGGCATGAGTGGCTGACCACTGGGCCTCCAGGCTCAGGCCCCAGTGTCCAGGCCTAGGCCCCAGCTCAGGCCTAGTCCATTCTATCTCTTCAGCAGCAGGCATCCTGCCCCAGGCCAGGAGGGCCCTGGGGAGGGGAAGAGGAAGAGACTGTTGCATCAGCCACACTCAGCATTTATTTCCTCTCCCAGCATGAATCACTGCTACTGTAGTACAGTGATTGGCTGGGAGACATAAATGCCCATAGCAATCCTCATTGGCTGTTCTGCCCACCCACAGGCAGACACAGCTTCACAGATTGTTGTGTCGCAGTTGAACTGAACATAGACTATAGAAATACTTTAGCACCCCTATAAGTAGGGTGCTACCGTTATATGATCCCACAGATAAAGACATCATGCCACAACGACATTGCACATACACTGGTAGCTGACAATATCGCTGGGACAGTGCCATAGACAATGTATGGTGATCATAGGCTGAGCCTGCAAGTCCAGGTTTAAAACACGTTAGAGCTTCAGAATGCTTCTATCAGGGATCCCAACCTGAAAAAAGCAATTTCAGGGAGGTGCCCTTCTCATTTCAGGGAGATGCCTGATTACCTGTACCCCCTGTATATTACCTGTACCCCTGTATATTACCCGTACCCCCGTATATTACCTGTACCCCTGTATATTACCCGTACCCCTGTATATTACCTGTACCCCTGTATATTACCCATACCCCTGTATATTACCCGTACCCCTGTATAGTACCTGTACCCCCGTATATTACCTGTACCCCTGTATGTTACCTGTACCCCCGTATGTTACCTGTACCCCTGTATATTACCTGTACCCCTGTATGTTACCTGTACCCCTGTATATTACCCGTACCCCTGTATATTACCTGTACCCCTGTATATTACCTTTACCCCTGTATATTACCTGTACCCCTGTATATTACCTGTACCCCCGTATATTACCTGTACCCCCGTATATTACCTTTACCCCTGTATATTACCTGTACCCCTGTATATTACCCGTACCCCTGTATATTACCTCTACCCCTGTATATTACCTGTACCCCTGTATGTTACCTGTACCCCCGTATATTACCTGTACCCCTGTATATTACCTGTACCCCCGTATATTACC
>NW_017308791.1:119267-120201 GCF_000935625.1 Nanorana parkeri | reverse complement strand
TGGCCCCCCCCCCCCCTATGTATCAAACGCTGTACTTGTCCTTCATTCCGCAGAAATGTCCGTTAGCTGTGACATAGGAGGCGGCGGGAGCGTTTGGTCGCGACCTCCGTCCTCTCAGCCTCCTCACGGAATGTTTGCCAAGAACAACCGGACTTACAGAATCCGCTGCATTCGCAACGTCACATCTGGATTGGTTCCTTCTTCCCTTTGAAAGAGATCCTCGTATTACTCCTCACGGAGACAAGGAAGACGGGAGGGGCGCGGAACTTGGTCACCTCGTGGCCACCACCTGCGGAGACAAGTCCTCATGAATCACATAGTTACATAGTATTTGAGGCTAACCCTAACACAGATCCATCAAGTCCAACCCATTCCCAAGTCCTAACCTATAAATAATTATACACAAAGAATGAGAAAACACAAAACTGGATCTCCTGCCTCAGAAAAACATCTGTGACGGATTGTTTTACTTTTATTAAGTATAATTGATAAGAACATATAGACATATACAACGTAGACATAGACGGTGAAGTTGTGTCAGGGACCGGAGCACCTCCAGGGGGGCGCAGGAACCAGGTCCTGCAGTTCCTGGGCTCACCTGCGGGTGTCTCCCAGCTGTCAGTGATTATCCACCACCTGGTGCTACCTGGGAGGGTACTTAACCTCTTGCCGTCCGCCCGTAGTAAAAAAACGGACGGCAAGACCCCTAATGTCACCTAGGACCCCCCAAAAGAAGCTGATGAAGCCGAGATCTGCTCCATCAGCTTCTTTCCAGCGTCTGAAGCTGGAGAGTGACACAAGAATGCGGAAGTGATGTATTATACAACACTTCCGCATTCTTGCAGAGGAGAGGGGACCGGAGGGAGCTCGTGTACCGAGCTCTCTCTGATCCCCTGTGTCACAAGCGACATGCTGATCCCGGGCTCACACCGGG